>NW_003852434.1:394801-413231 GCF_000181295.1 Otolemur garnettii
CCATGGTTACTGAAGGTTGTAAACTCCTGGTTTAATAGATAGCATAGTATCTTCCCTCTTTCTTTGATAGTGCAATGTTCCCTAAAAGAAAAAAATATGGGTCATCATGCGATAGTCTCTAATATATTTTCTACATCTAAAGAAAGTAGGAGAAAATGCAGTTTTATTTCTACCAAGTCATAGGAAAATTCGGCAACATAAAGTATACCTAGCATGAATCTTATGGGCCCAGAAAAACCCTAAATTTATGTTATTATTTTCAGAAATTCAATATATCTTAATAACATCCATATTTTGTTAAATGTTGATCACAGGATAATGGCAAAATGAGAAGCATACTCTTAACTGTAAACAAAGCTCATTTCTGTGTACCACTCTTAATAGGAGAGTATTGGGAAACATTAATAGTGGTCATTAATGCATTAAATTTGGGGGATTACAAGGTCAAATTGCCCCAGAAACACAGTGTAGAGACGTGCACTGCAACCTCAGATCTGGAAGTTATCAGTCGGTTATTATACTGTACATACATCAAAGAAAGAGGAGACTATGTATTATTATTGTTTTTTCATCTCCTGTCTGAGGGTGCCTTATGCCAGAAGCTTACTAAATGTTGATTTAATCAACAAGAATAGTTTATCACAAGTTTTACAGTCAAACAGCAGACATCTGTCTACAACATTTAGCTGTTTAGTATACAAATGACTATTTTGGGAATAAAAGTACACAAAGACACAAACTCTGTACACATCCTTTCTCACCGTTAGTCAGATGAGGCATAATGCAAACACTCATTTCCGCTGTTGATAGTACTGGAAGTAAAACTTAACCTCCGTACTGAAGGATGTGTTATAAATAAGTGTAAGTCTAACATTCACAAATGTAAAGATATGCAGAAAACGGAGATAATTATACTTCTTTCAAAAATTTGGATGATGGGCAAATAAATGTGAACCGAAAATTATTAAGGTAGTAAGTTCTCTGAAAAAACTAGATATAACCATCTGAATTTCAAAAAAGAGAAAATTAACTTTATTCTCAAAAAGCTTTACAGGCCAGGCATGGTAGCTGATGCCTATAATCTCAGTTACTTGGGAAGCCAAAACGGGCGGAACACCTGAGTTTGAGACGAACCTGGGCAACACAGCAAGACCCCTGTCTCTCCCATCCCCCGAAAAGAGCTTTTCTTTCATCACATTACTAACTTCCTGATTATGCCTCTAAGGGGCATGTTGAAAGTCTCGTTACACCAGTCATTTAACAAAGCAATAAAAAATATAACATAAACAAAACACAATTATTTATTAGCTAATCCAGACAAGAGGACTTCATGTGCCTATAAAACTTCCCTGTATTCCATTTGGAATAAATAAGTTCCATTAACAACAGTTATGCATAGATGAAATTTCAAGCAAAATTTTTTTACCAAGTGACATCAAAAAAAAAAAACACTGGGTAATGGAGCACACTGGGGCATTTAACAGAGAAAATTTCTTTAAGAATTGAAAACAGCAGAAATGAACAACATCTCTTCAAGGTAAACTTAATCATGAAGGAAATAATAGTATGAATTCTTTAATGTTTGGTTAGAGTAAATGAATTCTAAGCCATAATACATAGTATCCATGAGTAACTGAATAAAAACAATTTTTTTTAAACTGCAGTGATAAAGACAATGTTCTAAATAAAAAAGACTCCACCAGCTCATGGCAACACGAAGCCCATAATCCTCCTTATTAACTAGGTATCTGTATCATATTTGTATTCTATTTAGATTTTATGTAATATAAACTTTTCTTCACGGATGGAAAGAAAAATCACAGACTTCCATTTAACTAAATGGGGCAAAAAGAAAAAAAAAGATCTGAAAAGCCTGACACACAACTATTTCCTCATCTGCATTTCCATAATCATTTTACACCCAAAATGTGTATTTTCATACAGGAAAAGGCAGCTTAAAGGGGGCCCAATGAACTGGAGAGCTCTGTTCCACTGCGCCAAATCTATGCATAAATTAAATACAGAGCAACTCTCACTCTCGAGTTAAATTCTCTTATAAATAACTGTTTGCATGTTATCATCATTTTCCTTCCCTGTCAAATACTGATAAATATTCACTCTTTAAATCATTATAATCTCCCCAATGCTATCAGCACAAAGATTTAATATAGCGATAAAGAAATTAATGGGAATGGTATCTTCTTCCAAAACTTGTATATTTTATGTAGAGCCTTAAAAATAGTATCTGTTTTTTTCATTTCTATATAAATAATGGTATCAATCTATTTAAATACA
Source organism: Otolemur garnettii (assembly GCF_000181295.1). NCBI lineage: Eukaryota > Metazoa > Chordata > Mammalia > Primates > Galagidae > Otolemur > Otolemur garnettii. The sequence goes on from NW_003852434.1 coordinate 397,097, forward strand.
ATACCTATGAAATTTAAAAATCAGCAGTATATGTCAGGATATAAAAGATGTAACAAATGTATACTTAAGAGCAAAGTTATTTTTAAAAATCAGTCTTTTGTGTTGTTAATTTAAATTGTATGCCTCCCGGAAACTGTATCTACCAGCCTACCTTTGATTTAATTTTAGCTAATAAGTAAATAGATACATATAGTCTAATGAGCCTTGATTGCTTTGAGGGGAAAAATGTGCTGGTAAGAGATTGTCCTATGTTATGTTAAAAATAGTACACATTTTAATTAATAACATCACCTAATATTTAGTAAACTAGTATGTAAAAAATGCACTGGTACGATATTTTCATATTGCTTCTCCAATGTAATTGTCACAAAAAGTCTTATTCTGTTACCTACATAGCACAATGGAGAAACCAGTTCATGGCACTTAATTCCCTTGAGCTGTTCAGTGAAAGAGCTATGATTCAAATCCAGCTGAATTCAAACCAATTGTTTTAAAAAATATATAATACACCAACACAGGTAAAGTGGTCTAGAACAGTAAGATCAGGGTGTAATTAGAAGAGAGAATCTAGGAAGGGTCAAAGCAGCATTTTCTCATCTTTTGGTTTAACACAATTATATTCTGTATATCTGCTCAATATAAAAAGAAAAGATATATTTCCACTAAAGGAATGTATTAAATTATTTTAAAGAAGTGAAAAACTATAGCTATTACAAGAGAAACTATCAAAAGAACTTTTTAAATAAGTAGGTATCTTAACTAAAACACTGACAAATAAAATTGCCTATTCCATCCCTTATAACTATATAAGTATAATTATACAGGTGTCATGAACATAAACAATAAATGTTGCCTGATAATGATTAATCATTAAGAGACAGAGGGAACAAAAACCCTAAAAATGATAATTAGCATAATAAATTTTGTTTTGGAGTTTTGTTTTATTTTGTTTGTTTTAGAGACAGGGTCTCACTTTGCTGCTCAAGCTCTGGAATGCAGTGGCAACATCACACCTTCCTACAACCTCACACTTCTGGGCTCAAGCAGTTCTGCCTCAGCCTCCCTCATAGCTAAGACTACAGGCATGTGCCACACCTAGCTAAATTTTTTTTTAAATTTTTTGTAGAGATAGGATTTGCTATGTTGCTGAGGGGATGTTTTCAAACTCCTGACTTCAAGTGATCCTCCTGCCTTGGCCTCCTAAAATGTGAGGATTAGTGGCATGAACCACCTAGCCAGGCACAGGCATGACAATTTTGGAATGAAGATATAAAACGTAGGTTATTATAAGAAGAAAGCAAAAAAAAAATACTCAAATTATTCTTTGAGTTAAAATAATAATTATTATTCGATAATAATGTTTCAAATTATACTTGGATAAATTTTTTGTTTTGTTTGTTCTGATCAACCTAAGTCAATACTGATAATGGTACACTATAATTGCTAAACTGTAACTGATGTCATCTAAGAACTATGGAACCTTTAAAAAAAATCTACATTTACAAAGATTTTTTCTTATAGTAGTAAAAAATTCAAACTTCATACTGAAAATATAAGAATTCGATACAAAGTGTTTATATTTTAGAAGTTAAATCCCACTGTTTTTCTGATATCTCTGCACCAGCTGTCTGCCCCGTGGCTTAACCACTGGCTGCTAACATGGTAGCTTGCTGGGTGATACTTTAGTCTTATCTATCTCCCTGGAAAACAGGTCTGAATTTTTCCTTATCACTATAAGAATATGTAGTTTCCCACAACCAGGCTTATTGCTAATCACTTTTCTATGATATTTTTATAAAGTAAAGGAATATTCCTTAAGAAATTCAGACAAAAAGATTTAAACAAAGTTAATGCAGAATTTCTTCTTAGTTTTTTTTTTTTTTTTAATTAAATCATTGCTATGTACATTAATGCAGTCATGGGGTACAATGTGCTGGTTTTATATACAATTTGAAATATTTTCATCAAACATTTAACATAGCCTTCATGGCATTTTCTTAGTTATTGTGTTAAGACATTTATATTCTACATTTAGTTAGTTTCACATGTACTAACAAGTTTACATGTACTAACTAACTTACAAGTTTCACTTGTAAGATGCACCATAGGTAGAAATACTCTTCCCCTTCTCTCACAAATATATGCTTCTTTTTTTAAGCTGGTATGTAAAGGTTAGCCTTAGAATGTTACAAATAATATTTAAAATGGTTAGGTATATCCTAGAAATATGTTCATCTCTCCACCCAGGTGTTCACCTCCATAAACACAAACTGTGCTATTCAAACAGTGACATCTTTAGCTTAATACTATGTACAGAATGAATTTTGTGATATATTTATAATGATTACTGTTTGCATTTTATAGTGATTTTTTCTCAGATATTCCTATTTTAATCCTTCCATAAACTTTTGGAAAGTCTTCATACTTTCAGGTTTATAAAAATCTAGAGTTTGCAGAATCATGAAAAGATCATCTTTCCAGAAAATGAAACTTATTTGCCCAAGGTTTAACTGCTAGTAGCGTATTAACAAGTTTAGAATTTAAAGTCCCTGAATCACAGAACTTGATCGTTCTTTTTATTTTGTTTATATCTGCCACCAAAACTGATAAAAACAGTAACTATATTTTGATATTCTATGATTAATTTTTAGTTTAATTAATACAGTTGTACACATACTCACTGGTTATATATATAACATAAGAAAGGAAGTAAAAATATCATCCTTTATTTGCCAAATCTTCAATTCTAATTATAAGAGAATGGCTTTGAAATAAAATAAAAGCTATCAGAGAAGAAACCCAGAGTCCAGTTAATTCAACTATTTATATGTGTGAAGCCACAATAGAAACAGACACAATTTTAAATTAGTGACATACTTTCTATCATATTGATATCCTTGATATCAGATTGATATGAGTCTGATTTCCAGCTATGTCAGTTATTAGTATACAAACTTGAATCACTTACTCAAAGGCTTATTTTCTTAATTAGTAAAAAGGGTTTATTGGTTACTCATAGTTCTGCTTTAAAGATTACTGAGTTAAGTTCTTAAAATACTTAATACTGTACTTGGCTTAAAACAGCAGTCAATAATAATTTTGATTCTCTCATTCTTAACCCCAAACCAATATACTATTGACCTCAAGATTGTTTTAATGTCTCTAATCTAATGACAGCTTGACTACAGAGCTAGGCACAGGCACAAGACAAAAGTGATGAGTAAATGATTATAGGATTTAAAATTAGAATATGTTAAAACCAACAGCCAACAATATCAAAGAGTTTGTAAACCTTGCCTACTAAGAGATTTGATTTAAAGCTGAAAGAGAAGATAATCAATCACTTCACATTGAATCAACGTCTACTTTGAAGCAGGCACTATGTAATGTAAAGAAAACATAAAAGCAGAATTTCTCTCATCAGAAAAAATATTTTCTGATAAGGGGACTTTTGCAAACACAAATTATAACACATGTGTTATGTTATGGAAAGGATCATGAAAGAGAAGAAGAATATTGAGGGACGTCTTCACGGAAGTCACAGAAAGTCTTAATAGAGGAGGTCTTCACAGAAGAGGCAATATTTATGCCAGGTCTTTTACACTTTGCTGGTCATTTAGAATTAAAAAAAAAAATCATACAGGAGGAAAACATTGACAAAGACTCTGAGATGAGAGTCTAAGTACATTAGGGGAAATTCCTATGCAGGATCTTGGGATATCATGTCCCTAGTGGGAAATGATAATGAATGATACTGAAGAGAAAGTTCTATCTGGACTCAGGAACGTAGTTATGTTTGGAGAGGGGCCTATAGTCAGGGCAGACGTGTGACGATAGTTTAGAACAACAACAGAACCAAACTAGATTTTAATGCATAACTGACACCAATATTGATGATAAACTCCTGGAGGTTAAGAAAAATAGTGGGACGCTCAGGTAGGAGGTTAGAATAATATGAGAGGAACATGGTGAATGTGATCTCTGATTAAAAGAGAAATGTTCTGAAGCTACAGAATTTGGTGATTTGCAGGCTGAGGTGTTGGAATAAGAGAGGTCTGTATCTCACTGAGTTTTTTAGCTTGGGAGACGAATTAGATGATGATATCATTAATCACGACAGGGAATACAGGAGGAGGGGTAACTATTTGGAATTGAGTAGAAAATAAATTCAGGTTTGGACATGGAAAAAAAAACTAGAAAAAAGGTTCCAAAGCTCAAGGATAGAAGTAGGAAGCAGGCAGACCTTGGAGCTTTTGTTAGAGTGCTTTTAAATTAAAATAATTGATTAGGTAACCCAGAAAGAGTGTTTACGAGACTCTGGACAAAGGTGACTTTCATTTCAGACAACCAACATTTACAAAGTGAAATGGGAAGAGGAGTGAATGAAGAAGCCTGAAAAGGAGCACCAATCAGCGGGGCCTGACATTCTGAACAGGAGACAATCTCAAAAAATAGGGAGTGATTTCCATTTTGAATGCTATCTTGGAATATTCTCCTAGGTTTAAATTAATTACCCCTGTTTCAGAAAGTCCCAAAACTCATATGTGAAAAGTAAAGTCATCTTGAAAAAAAAAAATAACTTAAAGAACATTAGTCGATGGGCTTTTATTTTTACTATATCTAGGGCAGAAAGGAAGACAGGACTGCTCAGTCTAAAAAGTAAATCCTGCAGTGTTTCTATCTCTAACCTGCAGAGACAAATGAGTTTCCATCTGTCTGCTTTCCGCGACTACAATTTAGTTTTATAGTTGTCATTTTCTTTTCCTTGTTGCAATGAGCCAGCCAGCCAGCCTGCTCTCCAGTGGACAGCCAGGTTTCAGAGGCTTATCCTGTTCTCCAGTGCAAAAGGCTGGTGGGTGGGGAATGGTAACAGTGAAATGCAGGTAAACGTGTATTCTTTCATCACCTGAATTGTGCCACATTCCCACACTGTTATCACTAAACTTGCTGTGTAAACTCTTAAATCTCAAAGCTTTGCCTCACCCTTACCAACAAATGCATGAGTGATCATAATCATATTCTTCACACCTGGTTCTTCTGGCATTCTTTCCTTTTTCCTTACTAGTTGGTTAGGTCATGAATTTTTTGCTGAACAATTTTTTTTAGTCTGTTTTATGTAAAATCCACATTTTACATAACACAACCAATATGTTATTGGGACACATCTACATTAGACATTAATAACAAGAGATTGGGAACTTTAGAGAAACCCAAGAATTCTTCTGCTAAAAGCAAAGAGAACCAGAAGGGAAACTGAGCTTCTGTTTTTTAACCTGAATTAAATATAAAAACAATCAATTCCTAGAGAGCTTTTCAATTTCTTTTTTAATGAACATGTCAGTGGCTGAGTATGCTAAATCGAGCTTGAAGGTTTCTTAGTCTCTTCCACTGCAAGGTAAAACTTAGTCATAGATTTTACTCACTTGTCTGTTTTTATTTATTTAGAGACGGGGATTCCCTCAGCCTCAGCCTCTTGAGACTGCAGGTGCACATCTATTACGTATTCCAACACACATAGATCATCTGGTTCTTCTATACCTCTGTCCAGTTTTTCTTTTTCTTTCTTTTTTTTTTTTTTGAGATATACACATAGTATGCTAGTACCTTTCATAAAAGAACGTAGCACATTTGAACTACCATTAAAGAGTAAGGCTTTTTATATTAAAATAACATTGATGAATCTCTTATTAATTCATTCATATATGGGCCAGGTGCTGTGGCTCATGCCTATAATCCTAGCACTCTGGGAGGCCGAGGTAGGAGGATCCCTTGAGCTCAGGAGTTTGACAGGAGGCTGAGCAAGAGCAAGACCCAGTTTCTACTAAAAACAGAAAAATTAGCCAAGCTTTGTGACAGGCTCCTGTAGTCCCAGCTACTCGGTAGACTGAGACATGAGGACTGCTTGAACCCAAGAGTTTGAGGCTGCTATGAGCTATGATGCCATAGCACTCTATTGAAGGTGACAAAGTGAAACTTTGTCTCAAATGAAAAAAAAATTCATTCATATGGGAATTTCACATAAAAAGATATGGTCCTGTAGGACCTTGGAGTTTAGTGAAGGAAGCCAACAAGAAGCTGGAACAACATGCTGAACTACAGTGAAACCAGCTTAGAAATGATCAACTGAGATTCTGATGATATTAATATCCACACAATCTTTTTAGGTGACAGTGACTTCATGCTAACTATAAAATATGAACTAAATTATTGACGGAAATTCCATTATATAAAGAACATCTATTGTCTTAGTATTTCTCGATAATTATAATGTTATTATTGTATGTACATTTATATACAATTATAAATTTTCATGCTATATAATAATAATTATGATATAAATAATAAAACAACTATAAAATAATAACCAGCATTTACTAAAGGCTTATTATTATTTTTTTTGCAGTTTTTGGCTGGGGCTGGGCTTGAACCCACCACCTCCGGTACATGGGGCTGGCGCCCTACTTCTTTGAGCCACAGGCACTGCCCACTAAAGGTTTATTTTATGTAGAGCACTGTTATCATAGGTGAACATGGATTACTTCATATAATATAGCTTAAACCTGTAAGGAAAGTAGTATCAAATATCTCTTTCATACTCTTATCTCTTCCTCGATTGAGGAAAATCAATCTTTGAGAAGCTTAAACTGCTAATGTGTGTTGGCATAAAAATTAATCTTTAAGAGAGTATGATTTCAAAGTTCACATTATAACCTGTGTACGACACATTTTTAGACTGATCAATATATAATTTTCTCCCTTCATTGAAAACCTAGTTTTTAAATAATATAAGTGTTAAACTTACTTTAATTTTTTTACTCTATTAGTCATAGATAGAACAGAGATTTTCTGAGATAATTAAACATTAATGAGACATAAATGATGTTTTGGCTCCAAAGCCATAGTGTGTGAGTTACAACTCCCTAACATCTGGTATAGTGTGATACCAGGGCTACCAACGGCATCTTAGTATTAAAACCAAGATTTTAAGTATTCTGGTAAAACTAAAAATTAGTAAGTATTAGTCATCATAATTACTATTAGTAGAGTTGTATTATTTTTTTTCAATTTATTTCATAAAATCAGCCTTAATTTTAGAAATAAAGAATGTGTAATAAGAAATTTATACTAAGTATATTATTAACACTACTTTGAAAATATTTCTTTAATAAATTACTATAACTTGAAAGTATTTATTGTTTTTATATTTCTCTTTGTAACATTTTCTTTGAGAATTCAGGTAATATATATCATATATATCAATTTTCAACTTGTATCAATTTAATCTAATCCTAAATTCTAAATTACTAGACTAACATAAGCCTGTTAATGAATTATATCACTTCAAAATTTTCTGATAGGTATTTATAACAATAACACCAAATTGTATTTATTTACTTCTATTATTTTTCATTCTTGATTTCAGTAAGCTCCCAGAGGGACTTTGGCTTTTTTACATATATGAGGCCATATTATCAGGAGGTAGAAGAATGTTTAGCAAATAGAAGGCAGAAAGAATGGAGATTTCAGAAGTTATCTCCAAAGTGTAACTGTGGTCCAAAAAAGAAAGAAAATAAACTATAGATGAATAAAAATGAATAAATAACAATGTTTTCACCATAAATTTAAAGTGAAAATTCTACCTATGCCTCTAAACAAATATTCACAAAATAATTCTACTGATCACCCTTTTTTAAGTGAGAAGATATGGGTATTTATTGGAAACAAATTTCATATTTTTCAGGCTAAATATTGTCTGTTATATAAACGTGTTGGAAGTCTAATGTCAGAGAATGTGCTAATACAAACAATTCTATTTACACATCCTCATATAAATTCTTAGCCTTTGTAAGTTTAAAGCATAATGTTACATGAAGAATGTCTAAATGATCTTCATGTTGGCAAAAACATAATAGCTATTAATGTTACAAACTATGAAAAGTTTAAGAGGAAATTTTCTGCTTTAATCCCTTAAATCAGTACAAAGTCACATGTTCACTGATAATTTCGAGTCAGAACTTAATTACAATATCTGTGTTACTACAGATTACAAGTTGAAAGGTGGTTCCCCCTGCCAGTATATGGCTGGCTAAGTGGGAGCACTCACTGATCATTACAGACGCTTACTGGAGTTCATGACAGTGATCTTGTGGTTAATGGACTGATTATGAAACTGAAGTCATTACCAAAGATGTTTAAAACTCTACTGTTAATATCCTAATAGAAAATAATGGATTTCATATTTTTATGTTATGAGATTTAAATGTCAAGACTTGTTTCAACTAAACATTTTAAACATAGCCTTTTGTCTCTTGCAATAAATTACATGTCAGGTATTAGCAATCAGCTGTTGGAATTTAAGTACCACGTCTCTTTAGAAATCCAGATTGAGGACGAAATTAAGCCTCTACTCATTAGGAAGGAAAACCAAGTTGGTGGCAACTCTATGGCAAAATGTGTTTTAATAGTTAAGAGTTAACCCCATTTAAAAGATTTAAAATCCTATCATCAGAAAACAAGGTTAGACAATACAACTTACACATCACAGAGGTGATACGTAAATAAAGAAGCTTTTAGACCTACTTCTCTTTTTTCATTTTGTTTTCTATCCCTATTCTAGGAAGATGTTTAATTTAACAAGTATTTGTAATTTAAGATAGGCAACCTGCTGTCCCAGTAAAAGCATGGTTTTCGAGTGAGACACATCCAAAACTTTTAGCCAAGTTGACTAATCTAATTCTCAGATCTTCATTCATAACATTATAATACCCCTTCATCAAATTATTCAAATTTATGTGGGACAGAAGTGCTAGCTTAGTGTTAGCTTAGTGCTAGTATTAGATTCTTTCCTTGATATCTTTCTAAATGTGTCCTCCAAATGTCTATGTTTTATTAATACAAAGCTCAGTCCTATCCCCCCTCAAGTCCCTCAATACATTTTTCTTTTAGATGACATGAGGATTACAGAGCTTTAAATAATATTTTCAGGGCTTTCCAGATGTATGCTGCTGAATTAGACCAGTTTAAATCTATATATTCAAATTTTTGACAGTTTCACTTGAATATTTCACATTTAATGGAATTATGGGTCAACATCCCTACCACATTCTCAACAGAATAAAATAATTTTTCTATGGCAGTTTATGGTAGCAGCATCACAGAGTTACACAAGTCAGATAGCAAGAGTCGCTGTGGCACCTGAAACCATCCAATCCACACAGCCTATTATCAAGTCCTATTAATTACACCTTCAAAGGAGATTTGCAATCACACTACAGATGGTACCAACTTCCAACAATTTGACCTCAGATTTTTCAGCACAGGATGGTGTGAAAACCACATACACTCTACACAAACTGTATTTCACATATTCACATAACATTCTATTTTTCAGTTTTAGTACGGTACTCAATACATTGCATGCACTGTTCAAAGAGCCTTTGTGTTAGATGATGTTGCCCGACTGTCCTGTCCTGGCCACCTTTATGGTGGGATAGGCAAAACTCTGATGGTCAGTAGGTTGGGTGTATTAAGGCTTAGGATATTTTCAATTTACAATGAGCTTAAAATGAAATTCCCTCATAAATTGAGGAGCAGCTGTAATTGAAGCCACCATACAAAACGACTTTGTATCTCCTCCCCTTCCCCCCAAAATCTACTCTGTGCCCCATTTTCAAAGCAAATCCCACCTTATAAAATTATTATGATCTCCCTATCTCAAAGGCTCCCCAAGTGTGCTTAAAATAAAAGACAGACTCAACAACGTGAGCCAAAAGTATGACGTGATCTTTTAGCTGCCAAAAATTCTAGTGGATACTCAAATCCTCTCTTGACCTTTCCTCACCATGCTCTCTATCCTGGGAGGCTGAAGTGATTGGATTTATCAATGAGCTCTAGTGCCCTTTCAATTTGCATTGACTTAATGGAGAGTCAGTTCCATTAGGAGACTGGAGGATGCAGGTAGGGTGGGGGAGTGGTGGGGGAGGAGGTCAGGAATCTCTTTTTCTGGATCCCAGATCCCCTGCCTGTGGGTTTACTCTAGTTTGCTATGTCCCTCAACTGAAGGCCACTGCTCTTGTGAGAAGGTCCCCCCTGCAGCACCCTCTCCTTCCCAGTTCCACAGCCTTTGTTTCTCTGCTGGGACTTGAGGAGGTTTGCACCAGCTTCTCTACCGCCCATCCCAAGTTCCTGCCCCATCCCTTAAGTGGTACCTGTATCCAGACTAGACTTGTACAATTACCTTCTTTGTAAATGAAGCCCCCAGTGAAATATCCTGGTTTGTGCCATTGCTTTGGATCCAAGTGATACATAAAATAAGGACTTTTTTTTTCTCTCCACTTCAGAAATGCTGGTCTTCTCATGTATTATTTCCTCTGCCTGGAATCTGCCCTTACTTACCCCCTGCCTGGCTCCTTCTCATCATTATTTAAGTCTAAGTAACTAATTCTTCACAAAGTGCCTGCCTGCACAGACTGAAAAAGGGTCTATGTGCTATTTATATCTTGTTCTTTTTGGTTCTTGGTACTTATGGTTTTGTGATTCTTTGAGTAATTTATGTTTGCCTTTCTCACTTGACACTAGGCTTCATGCAGCTACTCCAATTTTATTAACTGAAAAACAGAGTCCTTGGGACCATAGATACTTAATAAATATATTATATTAATAGTATCGATCCAAAAACGTCCATTCTTTCACCCACTGCTGAATATGAACTATCAGCTGTGTACCTTGGGGAGGCAGTACAGGTCAAAGCACGTCCTCTTGAGCCTGACCCTAGCCTTTGAATCCTTCATCCTAACAAGGATTTACATAAAGATTTATCGATCAGCTCCTCTGAATCAATCAGGTAATGTTATAGACACGGAGGATGCAATACATAGGGCTAGGTGACAAAAATTCCTACCCTACGGCATCTTGCACTGTAATAATGAGATAAAAATAAAAGACATTTAAAACTGATCCTGGTCATTAATAGTAACAATTCATTCAAATATTTCAATTATGACATTCCAATCTTCATATACTCAATATCTGCATGACCAGACTGAAACATTTTTTTGTATTTGGTGGAGATCTACAGTTCGTTGATGAAATTAGTTGTTTTCCGATTCCTTATGCCTTCCCACTTTAACCTGCATAAATTCCACGGTTTGTATCACTTTACTGCATACATCCGCAATTTCACTGGCCAATCATCCCTGGTCAAAACCAGCACCATTTGTACTCCATCTGTGCACCCACCCAACTGAATATGGAAGGACGAGAAGCCAGACGGTGCTGAATGGACTTCCTCTAACTGTCAGTGAGTCTTTCGTTCTGACTCTACTTCATGACCCCAGTCTCTGCACTCCCTCCAACCCACAAACTAGGGAACCGTCTAAAAATAATTTTTAAAAATTCTATTTCCTCATAGCTTGTTAAGATGAAATCTTAAAATTTTTTCCATAAGTTAAATAATTGAAAATTATATAATTTCTGATAAACCATAAACATACTATTTTCTGAAACATGATGTGGTTTATGTATACAAATTACATTTATAATCATTAAGTATTAAATTTTTTGCTATATGGACTTAAAGCATTGTTAGCAATTTACAATTAATAGATTAGTATATTATAGATTCAAATTAGTAATTATCAAATGTAATTATATAATTTTATTGGAATGTATAGCAGTATATACCACAAACACATTTTTAGCTTCTTTTGACCCTCTGATTTTATTTTTCTGGTTAGTATGTATATCAATGCATAGATATTTTCGCTAAAATTAATCAGGGTTCAGTGTCATTTCTTATTCTTGTGATCTTTCATACATATGTAAGAATAAATAAGGAGAAGATGAGAATGAAAATAAATTTGTTATAGCAGTATCAAGTTTGTTCAGCTTCTAAAAATGCAAAATATCACATAATGATAAATCACCAAATATAATTTCTAGTTATCTGTTACTAAATTGACATGGTCTTTCATAAGTTTTGAAAAAAAGCAAATAATTTGAAAGCCAGTTCATCTGCAAAAAGGTTTGCCAATAAGATTATAGAGTCGCTTTCTTAAGTCAAAGGAAAATATTTCAATGTGTGTTTTAGTTTGGAGTCAAAGGGATTTTATCACCCACAGACAAAGTGCCACAGTAGAATACAGAAAGGGTAGGAACTGTGTGCAAATTAAGGTAGATGTGAAAAATAGAAGTCTATATATTGCATCCCCATTCTCAGGCAGATCAATTTCAGGAAAGAATGTCATGACGAGGATTTGTAACCCATATCACAGGAAAACGTGCATGGTCCTCAGTTTGTAGACCTTGCCCTAGACCTTTATATTTATTTCTTCTTTCTTCTCAAGCCTCCAGTACCTCCCGCCCCATCCTCACTCTCAGATGATGACTTTGCTTCCTATTTCAGAGAGCAAAGAATAGCAAACTTTCTTCCACCACCACCAGCAATGCTGCAATATGTTTGTTTCTCTCTTTGTCCTAAGGATAAATTTAGGGCTCTACCCTGGTAGGACATGCTCCTCAATGGTTGGTCAGCTCAATCTCCTCCCCTCTCACCTAATGAAGGATTCCTCCCTCAGCAACATCTTTTTCTCTCCCTCCCGTATCATCACTCTTTCTACTTTGGTTTTATTACTTGCAGCAGCAGCCAAACATACTGCTCTATTTTCTATATTGAAAAAATTCTTCGTATCCTAATTCTCTCTCATGATGCTTCTCTATTTTTCTATTCCACTAGACCACAAACCTGGTTGAGAGCTTCTTACACTCACAAAATATAATTTCTCTTCATTATTCTCTCTCAATGTACCCATCCTCCTAGCACTTCCATCCTTACCACACCACTGAAGCTGCTGGTGGAGTTACTAATGACTTCTACCTTCATCTCACTCTACCTCTCATCAACACTTGATACAGTCGACTACTCTCTCATGCCAGACACACTTTCCTGCTCCACTCTGAGATATCACCTGCTGTCTCTTGGTTTTCCTTCTACCTCATTGGCTACTCCTTCCCAGTCTCTGTGCTGATCTTCCTCATCTCCTTAATCTCTTTACTCTGGAATTCTTCAGGATGTGGTTACTGGACCCTAGGGGTGCACAGCCTCCTTTCCTTGAATGAATTTCTCTTGTCCAACTGGCCATTCCTGGTCCTGGCCAGCACCCAGCTGCTGGAGTGGCTGTGTCTCCTTGTGAACTCACTTAACACCATCCAGGCCCAGAAGGCCCTGGTGATGGGGCCTCACCACTGCTCTTGCTGGCCCTGGAACCTCTCTGGAGATACTACTACAACCTCTGATATAACCCCAACTACAGGGCATTGTCAGAGAGCAAGTTTTTAAGGCTGCTCCTGGCAGCAATACCACTCAAGCCTTTCATCTCCTATACGCCTCCCTTTCCTCTATATTGTTGCAGTAAGAATGTTCCAGGTGAACAAGGGTGTAAGAGGCCACTTAACAACAGCAGGAGTGTCACAGAAAGGCTGGAACAGACAGCCCAACATCCAGGATGTGTCTAGTTACAACTTTACATGTCTCTGTCTCAGATGTGATTATGTCTGCTGAATTGTATTTTCAAAGGGCCTAAAGTAAAAGATAAGATAAATAAAAAATAATAGTTTCTACTCTATTGTCATTTATGAGATGGTAACTTAGAAGACAATGTCAATTGCTCAACACCAAAAAGTTCATTTACAAAAAGCATTTCATGCTAGGATACAAAAATATTTTCATATATTTTGGCTATTTGAAACCCTTTAATACTTTCATTGATGTTGATCTCATTTCAGGGAAGGTTAAAAAGCAATAAATACCTACAAGGACACAGTAAGCATGAAGTGTTGAAATGTATGGCTTTATTGGGAATGGCATATTTTCCTTCATATCCTGGGATATATTTATTCCATTTCATTTATTTTTGCCTGCATTTGTCCTTTAAGAACCCTTTTAATATCATATATCATGTTCCAATGTGAATAAGCACATCTAAAGGAGAGATGTTTAAATTCTAGCATACTGTGAAATTAATAAACCATGAAAATCTGACACTCCTACAGATGTAGGGCATTAATTGCCTTTAGACAGATTTAATCTCTATGTCCATAAAAATTTAGTTATGATTTTTGAGAGAACAAAACAATTGCTAAAACAAAATTGCTTCTATACTTGATACATATATTATTAGGCAAAACCTTAATATTAATGTTTCATTGTATAAAGCACATCTTTTAAATATTCAAGCCCACCCGGCTATCAGAAATGAAGGTTTCAGGACTAAGCCCATCATATATCTAGTCAGCATCTTGGTGTAATTTAGGATAGAACTGAAATTAATACATAAGAAAAACAATCAAGAAATAATTGTGGTAATAATGCTTAAGTATAATCATCAAGAAATTGGTAGCCAGAAAGAAAGCAAAACAGCAGGGTTCATCTCTAAGACTGTCCTACATCAAAGCTTTACTTTTTCAGGTTACAGACAGTGCTTTGCTTGAGGCAAATCAAATTATATAAACTTACAAAAGGAAAAACAAAAAAGGCAAAGTGTACTTTAATCCCTTGTTTTAAGCAGTAAAACTTTCTTATTCTGAAAAATACCAGCAAATTTCAGAAAGCTTTTCCTAAAGGATATGTAACAATGCATTGCTCTTGTAATTCTTTGATTTTTATTGTTCTTCCAAGGTACTGTAGAGATTTAAAATTTCTTGGAATAGTATTAATTAACAGAAGAATCCCTACCCTTCATATACTATATACACCTTCTAGAAAAGCAGTGTAAAGGGTAAAACGTGACTTTCTGTTTAGATGTTAAATGAAACTATTAGCTACTTTATGCTATGAAAAAGTATATCCTTAATATATGTCTTCATATACACATACACCCACTCAGCACACACATATGCAAATATGTAAGACTGAAAATTTATAGTTCTCCAAACTCTTCTATGACTGGGAGACCTACTAGAAAAAAATCCTTTAAATTTATTAAATATGTACATGTGTAAGTGAATGTGTATACGTGTGTGTGTGTGTTTTGTTGCATAATATGCAATTTTTGTCCATTTTTTGAGGGAAATATGGGTAGTGCTAGTTCTGTATCTACATAAAAGATTTTAATTGTTTTATTTATATTTATGTATTAAAAATGTACTTCTAGGAAGAAATAATGGTATTTATATGCAAAATAATACCTTAGAATATGGTAATTGGGTTTGTTAAACTTACAATGAAAGTATTTTTGGCCAACAAAGAGCAACACTTTTCTCTTTAAGCACTTAAGGCAGGAGCTCACAATATCTCTGATATTTTCACAAAATTTATTGGAAAGTCCTTTGGAAAATGTCAAAATGGTTTTCATAACTACACGTTTTGAGCTAACAGTTATTAAACACGATAAAGAGCAGGGAACAGAGCTGCTTGGAGGAACGTGGACCTCCCACGGAGAGCGTCATCAGGTGGTGGAGGTGACAGGAAGAGCAACTCACTCAGGTGCCAAGAAGGAGACAGCCATGAAAGGGACGTCTCCCGGGGGTGGGGGCGGGAGGGGGAGCAGGGGGTGAAGACCTGGTTTCTTGAGCAGTGCCAAACTGGGGGCTCTGCTTCCATCAAGATAATACAAAAAGAGAATAGAAGGATTACATAAGAAAAAAAATGATGATTTCTCAGGGACACCTCCATGGTGCGTTACCTTTATGAAGACAGAAAGTTAAACATGAGACACAAATAAAACTGGCCCCCAAACTTCCAGAACACTATGAGAATCAAGGTTTGGAATGTCATGTTATGTTATTAATCTTTGGGAGACTTACGCTTTGAACTGTCCCAAACTGCCAGTCTGGATGAGGTCCCACTCATATTTAACGTGTCACGCGATAGAACTGGGGATACCAAAGAAGCAAAGACTGTGGCTCTTAAAACTAGTGGACGTGACAAAACACATTTCACTGTTGTGCCAGCCTGTTGTGCAGCAGGGACAAAGCTACCACCTATGATCATCTTTAAAAAAAAAAAAAACTTCCAAAAGAAATGATTCCAAATGCAAGAATGTCCACATGCAAGAAAAAGGATGAATGAAGAAGGCATGAAAATTTCATTTAACAAAGTTTGACAGCAAGTCTTGGAGGATTAATTTAAAAACAAACA
>NW_003852434.1:413985-430117 GCF_000181295.1 Otolemur garnettii
ATCCTTAATCATCAGAGAAATGCAAATCAAAACCACTTTGAGATATCATCTAACTCCAGTAAGATTAGCCCATATCACAAAATCCCAAAATCACAGATGCTGGCGTGGGTGTGGAGAAAAGGGAACACTTCTACACTGCTGGTGGGATTGCAAACTAATACGTTCCTTTTGGAAAGATGTTTGGAGATCACTCAGCGAACTAAAAATAGACCTGCCATTTGATCCTACAACTCCTCTCCTAGGTATATATCCAGAAGACCAAAAATCATATTATAGAAAAGATTATTTGTACCAGAATATTTATTGCAGCCCAATTTATAATTGCTAAGTCATGGAAGAAACCCAAGTGCCCATCGATCCACGAATGGATCAATAAATTGTGGTATATGTATACCATGGAATACTATGCAGCCATAAAGAAAGATGGAGACTTTACCATGTTTACATGGATGGAGCTGGAACATATTCTTCTTAGCAAAGTATCTCAAGAATGGAAGAAAAAGTATCCAATGTACACATCTCTACTATGAAACTAATAAAGCTATACCCAATTATAGCACAAGAATATGGGGAAAGGGGAGAGGGAGGGAGGGGAGAAGAAGGGTGGAGGAAGGGTGATTGGTGGGATCACACCTATGGTTCATCTTACAAGGGTACATGAGAATTTTTCTAAATGTAGAATAGAAATGTCTTAACAGAATAACTAAGAAAATGCCATGAAGGCTATGTTAACCAGTTTGGTGAATATATTTCAAATTGTATATAAAACCAGCACACTGTACCCCATGACTGCATTAATGTACGCAGCTATGATTTAATAAAAAGAAAAACAATGTCTCTTCTGAAGATGCCTGTAATGTGGAAATTGAAGAAGATGCTACTTCTGATACTGACAGTGACGCAGAGCTCCTGGCTTTCTACCATGTATAAATATCATACATTTGTTACTGGTACATAAAATTTCTTGTATCTTGTCGCTCTTCTTGTATTTTGTAACAATTTGTACAGTAATATGTTTGAAAATAATGCTAAAATTACTTTACACATAATACCAAAAAAGTACCTAAATATAAACAACAAAAAAATGAATTAAAAAAATGAAACAAAAATTTTTTTTCTCCTGCAATTTTGGGCCCAAAGCATAATATACATTATACATGGCAAAATACAGTACACGTGAATATGTCTATTTATTCACACACACATATCTATCAAAATATTTAAAATGCAAATTTTCCTTAAAAAGCAGTAATTAAATTAATATATGCTAATGCCATTTTAATAGTTGTTTGGCAAATACCAAGAAATCAAATACCTCGAATTAATTAATTTGAGATAATAAGACAATCAACTATGGAGATAAAGTTATTTCTTTATTCCTTGAGCTTAAATACTTAATTCTGTTAAAATTAGGTCTATGTTGTGAATATATAAAGACATTATAATTAAGATAGGTCCCATAGTTACCAGTAATGAAATTGCAATACTGACTTCATTCCATCTGACACCCTGGTGGAACTAATTAATGAGGGAAGCAATCAAGAAAAAAGTGACAAAGATTCCCGATCACCAGTCCCTAGATGTCTCATCATTATTCTGCAGCTCAGAATCAATAATTTTCGGCAGGAGGGCAGAAGGTACAGTATGCGCCTTTCTTGAGAGAGGGGAGGGTCCAATGCTACAGTAACACAGAAATGTTAGTGGCCTCTTATGCAGAGAAAAGAGTTAAGGAATTCGAATGTAGGAAGAAGAAACTAAAGTGAGCCTAGTGAATAAGATTTAGAATCTAGAATAAGATTTTTAAAAATCCATAAAACAACTTTATTGTAATAAATAAAGTTGTTGAATAATATTAAGATCATGTAAATGGTTTTATAGATAAACAGATAAACAGACTGAATAATCCAATATTGTTACTCTTTTACAAGATACTATTAGTTAACACCTGACAACCTCATTCTTCCACTCAAGATTTGTTCTCTCATTTTCCAGTCGAACAATTCCTTTCTGAGAGAAATAATTTGTCTTTCATAAACATTTTTCTAAAATCCTACAAATTCTTGTGCTTCTATTACTTTCCCATTCAACCCAAAGATACCTAATTAAATATATGAAACACTAAAAATACAAAACGAAGTCAAATTCACAGGTGAATTATCACTGAAGTCCTACTATACAGGTATCCATAAAGTCTGTGGGTGATTTAAAATAGTTGTCTATTGAAATGCCCACCAATTTTATGGACACCCTGTATATCTATACGGATACATTATATTGTCTGTTACATCATTACATTTTTTATTTTCACAGTTTTATCACGTTTATGCTGAAGAGTATTACCCTGTGTCTATATAAAATAAAATTGGCTGTATTTTTTCTCAATGAATTCAAACATTTCAAATGTTTGATCTAGAAAAAGAAAATCATTTTTGAAAAGCAGATTTTCTGTAGAAAGGAAAGGTGGCACAACTAAAGGTCATCTGAAGTAAATGACAATGAGTCTTTTCATTAATCCTTGGTTTTCGGGGTTTAGAGGCCCTGCAGAAATGTGGACAAATAAGGAACAGTCCTGCCTTGATTAGAAGAGGATGGTAACAGATGTGCACAAATACACACCTTTTATTTCTTTCTCACCAAATTGGATAATATAAATTGACCATTAGAAACCATAAGACTATAGAATACTTGTAATTATGTCTTTTTCTCACCTGGGTAAGACCTATACACATATTTTTATCTCTATTTCTGTTTGCCAGAGAGAAATTCTGTAGCAATTCTCCAGGCAAGAAAAATAAACCAAAACACTCAGAGATTAACTTGCACAGTTTGAAATGAGAGAGAATACACTTTTCTCCAAATATTGTTTAGACTGTGTAAAGTCCTCTATCGTTCCTGATTATTTTCTTCCTCATATGTCCCTTCCTCTCTTTTTATATTTAGGGGATGAAAGAAGGGTGGTAAGGAAAAATGGCACAACCTAAAACATGCCTACTGTTTTTTCAGCCATCTTCTGAGCCATTATGATTTTACTGCTCTGAGATACAGGAAAGAAATAATCACTGCTGTTGCTGTTTTAACAAACAACAATCAGTGTTAAGAACCAAACCAGCGTGTTTCTTCATGCTCGGGTTTTATTTCTATGTACAAAACCACATTCCTTTATGCTTCATTTAATTCTTCAATTCTCCTTGTAAGATGTCAAAATCCTGCATAAAAGACAGACAGCAAAATCATACAATAACTACTTAACGATAATATTTAAGAGACAAGAGAACAGAAAAGAGAGTATGTCAACTAAGCCTATCCATCTGCTTGCTAAGAACAGAATTAAATTATTTGCATATAAGCTAGAAAACAATGTCTCATGTCCAAAATGAAAAGCAACTTCAATGAAATCCAGAATGCAGAGTGTAACCCATTGTTGAGTTTAACAATATTTAATTTAACAATGCTTGCTATTTTCCAAAGTTCGTATGTAAGTACTAAGAACTAAAAAATGTATAAGCTGAACTATAATCCAAGCATAATAGTGCTTAATGAAGTTCCAAAATCTCAAATAAAAATATGAGCGGTTTTTGTTTTACTTATGTTTTTTCACCAGAATTTTATTTCTGACAAGAAAAAATATCTTCTAAACTCCACTTACTTTTGACTATAAGAAAACTAATGCAATTAAAGCTTTTCTTGTTTCATTCACTTGCTAGTGTGTTGGTCTCATTGCTGGCTTTTCCTTTGATATTATATTGATCTATGCTCTATATTTCTAGGTAACATGATATAAAGTACGTTATTATTTAAAACAAAGATGTGGACCAATGAACTTTTTTTCATTCTTATCTTTTTTCCCTAATTATAAAAATCATATATAAATTTTAGAACACTGTGGGGTAATTCAAAAGGCACATTATCTGGGGCTTCAAAATAATATTGAAAAGCTACAGTTCAGAATTAATCCAGTACATGATTAATTCATAGAAATTATGTTTTCCAGCATGGGAAAAAAAAAAAAAAGTGATGAAGGGTAATACGGCCTTTATTTACTAGAATCTTCACTGATTGCAAACCAGGAGGTAAAATGACAAAATGGAAAAAAAAAATGGAAAAATGGTGATTGGAACAGGAGAAACCATTAATAGAAAAAAAAATTAAATGCAGCGCCTTAAAACTTTTTGATTTTATGTACTTTTTGATATATTGCCATTTTAAAATCTAATTGTTCTTACGAATAACTGATCTGGCTCTTCCAACTCTGTCTTTTTCAATGCAATGACCTTGTCTCTAGCTACTTGCTGAATTAACCCCTACAAGAGGTGTAACTGATGTCCTGGTCATAGGCAAAATGGTCTAAACCATTGGAGGGTGCCGTAGAACCACAACCTGCCATGGGACAGGAAAAGTCAAGCAGTTTTATTTATTCTTTTCCTTGCTTACAACTGTCATTAAGACATGACAAAAATCTTCTGTTTCTAAGGCTCGGATACATTTTGATTAGTTTGTTAGAACCAGGAGAGGAGCAGCTTTGGTTTGGTCAAGACTAGTTATAAAGACATCATACAAGCTCATGGACACAGATGATGTGAACATATAAAAACAGGGCCATTGATAATTCATAGACATTAATGTCAGTCCAGAGGCACATTCAGAAACCAAGTTATGCCTGTGAAGGAAAATCAAGAATCTGATTCAAGTTGTCTTAACCAGTGTTCTAACTTTCATCACACGTGTAGGTTTGGCTAAGTAATTGAAGAATTTAATACATAGCAAATAGGAGATATCTGAGAGGAAGAGAGGGCAAACATTTCATACTTAGAGAAATAAGATTTTCTTATAATTCTTCAGTGATAAGCATGGTACTTTTTTCCTTGGGAATCTGGAAGACGTATACTTAGTATAAGTACCTTGCACATAGTAGGCACTTTAAACACAGTATCAAACTAACATTGGGGAACCAGGGCAAGGAGCAGCCATATGGCAATAAGGCTTTCAAGTCTGACACTTACATACATAGATAAAATTAGATCTGTATCTGCAATATATAATTTACCATTAGAAATATGGGACTTATTGATAACAAATTCTTAATAATAGGGCTTCGATATTTATTATAAAATAATTGATTCATCACTTGCAGAAAGAATTTTTAAAACATATCAACAGAGTTTAAACATTTATTTACATTATAGGAGAAAATGACACCTAATATTAATTTTTATCTTGATTTCAGCCTCTGTTTAAAAACCTTAAGTGATTTTACAAGGGACCTGTAAAACAAAACCATACTTATAAATATTTAAAACACATAGGAAGGATTTATTTTCAATTGTATTTGTAATTTGACCAGGAAGACTTCAAGAATATTAGGCGTGGCATCATTTTATGGAAAATATTAATGCCTTGTTACAGAATAGACAAGACATAGAATTCTTTTATTTTTTTTTTTTTATTTTTTTTGAGACAGAACCTCAAGCTGTCCCCCTGGGTAAAGTGCTGTAGCATCACAGCTCACAGCAACCTCCAACTCCTGGGCTCAAGCAATTCTCCTGCCTCGGCCTCCCAAGTAGCTGGGACCACAGGTGCCCACCACAACACCTGGCTATTTTTTGGTTGCTGTCATTGTTGTTTGGTGGGCCCAGGCTGGATTCGAACCTGCCACTTTAGGTGTATGTGGCTGGCGCCTTAGCCACTTGAGCTACAGGCGCCAAATTTTTATGTAAATTTTACAGTATCTGTCCATAATGAAATAATATTAAATCAGATAATTGTTTAAAATTATAAAATGTCACATTTTATAAATGTGTTCTCAATTTAAACTGTATTAAAAGTGAACATTCTCAATGTAATAGGAACTTCGTAAATGATAATGTTTTGGCTTTTTTTTTTTTTTTTACTATTAGTACACAGAAATCCCCACTTAGCTGTGGTTTCGTTTCCCAAAAATACATCTGTGGTCAACTGAGGACCAAAAATATTACATATGAGATATATATACATATACATATGTGTATATATATATATATATTTTTTTTTTTTAAAGACGGAGTTTCACCTTATCACCCATGGGTGCGGTGGCATCACAGCTCACAGCAACCTCCAGCTCCTGGTTTTAAATTCTCTTGCGTCAGCCTCCCGAGTAGCTGGGACTACAGGTGCCCACCACAATGCCCGGCTATTTTTTCTGTTGTTGCAGTTTTGCCTGGGCCAGGTTTGAACCCACCACCCTTGGTATATGGGGCCAGCGCCTTACACACTAAGCCACAGGCACAAACCTATTAAAGATATTTTTAAAGAGAGCAAGGTAAGGGGATCACATTCACATAGCTTGCATTATAGTATATTGTCTTAACAGTTCTATTTTATCATTAGTTACTATTGTTAATCTTTTACTGTGACTAATTTATTAATTAAAATTTACTATAGGCATGTATGTATAGGAAACAACATAATATATCATAGTATATATAGGGTTCAATACTATCCAGGGCTTCAGGCATCCACTGGGGTTCTCAAAACATACCCCCTATGGATAAGAGGGTCCTGTAATAATCAAAATAAATATTAAGGCTCAATCACAGAAAGTATATTAAACCCATGCTTGGTGCATGTGCTGGGTAGTATCTTTTGTTCACAAGGTTTCCTTCCCTCCAATCTTTTGCTACAGCTTCCCTGTAGCAAAGGGAATATATTTTCCAACTTCACTGAGTTTGGACTTTCCCATGAGGTTTGCTGTAACCAGCGGAATGTGAGCAGAAGTGCCAGGGCTAGTTTTTACCATGATGTTTAAGAGGCATTTCATGATTCTAACTCACCTCTTGTCCTCCTGCCCTCCCCTCCAGGAGACAAGCATGTGCCCTGACTTCCTACAAATGCCAGAATTAACAGACAAGGATACAAGACCTGAATCCAGCCCTCAGCCAAGACCACGTTAAGTCACTTTAGCTGACCCCAGGCAGGCAAAGCAGAATCACAGTTAACTCAAAGACCACTGAGCACAGACAGATTCAGCGGCTTGTTATGCATCAGTGTAGCAACATCTCACAATTATAGAAATTTACATTTTTCTTTACTTTTATATTTATTTTTAAAATTTTTATTTCTGGTTTTATCACATTATATGCTTGTATTGTGCTTCTTCTACTTTTTATGGTAATATAGCAACGTTTTTTAAAAACAACCTACATGTTTAATTAAGCATTAAATATGTTTCATGATTAAACATCAGATTAAAATGTTTCAAAGTTTTCCCGAGCAATTCATAAAAGCAAATTATTTAAGATATGCTAGTAAAAACCCTGTGGCCAAAGTATATAGGGAATGTGTTTTCATTCTTAATTACAAGAAGGATGTAATTAAAAAAAAAAAAAAAGAACAAAGTACTCTTCCTAAGCCTCATATATGCATATTATTAATAATGGTTAATGGTTCTGGCTTTCTTTGTTTTTATAGTATAATAAAGGAATTATATAAGGTTCAAGGCAGTGTTCTCTTTCCATAAGTGAAGCTTGTACATATTGGAACCATGTCCTCACTTTTGCAAGGTTCTGTAGTAATTGGAACCAGGACATGGTTCCAACAAGCATGGGTTTCAGTTAACATGGTAACGTGAATAATGGGTACTGCCAGTACTGTGCAAAAACTAGCTTTGTAATAGTACTAGTAATAGTTAATTCTTTGCTAGTAAAAAAATAACTTTGTAATATTACTTTGATTTTAACATTTTTACCTTAGAATTCATAACTAATAATTCATCTCAGTATTTCTTTTCTTCTATGCATTCGATGACTTTTACTTTCTTTAGTTACTTTCAATCTATTTTAAGGAAGATACTGGTTGAATGAATAATGCCAGATTAAACTGAGTGGTGTCTGAATAAAATGAGTAATGTATTCACTCAAAGGTTAATCTGAGGACCCCACAAAAATTTGAGAACATAAAAAAATGGCTCAGTGTATGAGGACAAAACAATTCCAAGAAAAAGAATCTACTTGTCTTTTATAAATAGTGAAATGTGGGAGATCTGGTGATAAACTTTTGCTTTCAATTCCATTTGATCTGTGATTTACCACTCCATATTGAATGAATTTACATTAAATTCTCACTCATAAACAGAGGTTATTGAGTGAAGTTATATGTCGTGTGAGTTTTTCTATTTCTGCTTTGCAACAAATATATCATAGACCATTTTATGAAAAGTACTCATTTTTTTTATGCCTTTCATGCTGTCCCTCAATAGTTCTGTAACTATCGCCATAGGAACTGAGGCCATTATATTACGCTCCTTTAATCACTGTGATTTTGAGGGGCAACTATTGTGCTTTCAATGAATCA
The DNA here is from genome assembly GCF_000181295.1 of Otolemur garnettii. NCBI lineage: Eukaryota > Metazoa > Chordata > Mammalia > Primates > Galagidae > Otolemur > Otolemur garnettii. The sequence goes on from NW_003852434.1 coordinate 422,311, forward strand.
CTTGGGACGAATGTTATCTAAATTATGTTCCAGCAATATTAGTAAAGTAACATCATAAAACAGGTGCTGTTTATTCTTTGAGAGATTTCTGATCATTTTTAATCACTGAACAGATAACCATAAAAAGACATTTTCTGAGTGAGATATTTGAATGGATAATGCTTTTCCTAAGGAAACTAAAAACATAGCTGATCTTAATTCATCTTTAATATCTGACTTTAATATCTGTCTTTCAGCAGTAAAACCAAACTGGTTTCATTCTTTATTTCCTCCCTGCCATTCTATCCCATTGCTGCAGGGCCCTGATAATTACAGAAGTATCTGTCTACAATCTAGAACCCCAAACTTTGGCATTTCATTTAATGTATTGGGTTCTCGATATCTTCACCTTATGATGATCTCTGCCTTATGGAACCTCAGAAGTGCCACTAAAAACAAATAATACTAGTTGGCATAAGCTAAAAATTATCGCTCAGATTGCTCATGACTTGATATTTCTATTTACTTCTTTAAGACTCATATAAAAATTAGTGGGCATCTTGCAGCTCAAATGTAATTAATTATATTATAGGGTCTTATTTGGGGGGTAGAAATTATCTTTATTTATGGCTGACGTGAAATATATTGCCAACTATTTTTTCAGGCATCCAACCGGTAAGGATGAAGAAAGGAGGTATCAATCCAGCTCTGCTGGAACTATCTAGCACAGTGGTTCTCAACCTTCCTAATGCCACGACCCTTTAACACAGTTCCTCATGTTGTGGTGAACCCCAACCACAAAATTATTTTCATAACTGTAATTTTGCTACTTTTATGAATCGTAATGTAAATATCTGATACACAGGATGTATTTTCGTTGTTACAAAGGGGTCGCAACCCACAGGCTGAGAACTGCTGATCTAGCAGATGGCCAAATATCCATTTCTAACATAAGCAGACAAAAGTGACAATACTTTATAAGCTAACCAACCGGGGAAGTTAGCACCAAGTGGGTCATTTAAAATGGTCAGGTTAATCTGAGTCAAATTCATAACAGTTGCGAACATCATACAGTAGAATCTCTTTAAGTGGACCACTAAAAGGGCTGTAACTAACTGATTGGAGGTGGTCAATGTAAGGAACGAGGTCTTTTGTACTGATATATATATGTGCTACATGCTGGTCTCTAAGCATTAGGCAAACTAAGGAGGTGGTCAGTGCAGGGAGGTAGTCACATGTGGAGGTTCTACTATAGGTTTTAAAGCACCATTCTCAGACGACAACCATCTTCAACCAGGTTACCAGACAGAAACTCTTTCAGCAGAAGGTAACAAGGACAGAAAAATTTTAGTGGCCTTGGCAAAACAGAATCCAATTCTCTAAATTGAAGGGGAGGCTTATACGCACCATTACTGTCCATACAAACAATTACCTCAGGGAAAAATTGAACCACGTTGTTAGAATAGTGAAGAATTAAGTCATTTTACTATTTAGTAAATTCGCAAGCAGGACAATGTTGAAATGAGATTAAGATTAGTAACTAGAGTTTGTAAGAGTGTCTGAGAAGAATGTCAACTAGGAGCAGAGAGAAACTAAAGAAATCTGGTATCCAGGCCAGAGGACCCAGGGTCAGTGATGGGTGATACATCTATGGATCTGGACTAAGAGCTTGAAAGACTCTTACTTTGAACAAATGGCTTTCTAACCTAGGACATCTATTTCCTGTCTATGGCATGAGTTGTCTCAAAAGCATGTTGGAATAGGGACCATTGGCATGTTAAGGTGTAGGGAGTTGATTTTATGGCAGAATTTTATTTTATTTTAACTTTTATTTGAGAAAAGCACATAGTCTTCAATGAAGTTTCTAGCCCCCATTTATTGAGCACTGTCTATGTACTTGATAACATCAGCCATTTGTTTTTATCCCTCTAATGAAGTTGACAAGTAGGCATAAATTTCCAAATGGATAAATCCCTGATTCAGAGAGACTGTGTAGTTGGCTCAAGTTGGAAAGGTCATCAAAGTTTCAAGAGACTAAACAAGAATCTTTAAGTGAAGTCCAACTTGTTAACAATTTGCCACTTTGCCCAATATTAGCCAGCTCTCAACTGATAAAATAAGAACGCTGCCTCCCCAGACTGAGCTCTTTCACACCGTCCTAGGAATTCTTCCTACACCTATCTAGAAAGGAGAAATCTTAAAATAGCACGCTAGCTCTCACTCACAGCTCAAAATAAGAAGGTTGTCACTTACACAGCTGAATCCCAGGTATTGGGATTCATTTTTCATATTTTGGGTCATATTCCCTTTGTCTAGGTGGAACTATTTTCTCTTCATCTTCCCGTACGCTGGTGTTAATGACCCTTATAATACACTGAAGCATGAATCAAGAGACCAGGCTCCTTGAAAGAAATAAAAGTTGAAAAATGGCTTTCGTTATCAGAGAAAACCTAATCATGAATTCAGAGAATTATCTACGCATAATATTAATTATTAATTCCAAACTCAATAAAATAGAAGGCAGTCTCATTATTCCAGTATGTATTATCCTAGTTGCTATATTTATGATTCTATATAGAGAAGTAAAATTTTCCTTCAATAAAATTTTCACTAGTGAACTGACTACTTAGAAAACTAATACTTCCTCAAGCCTCTCCTGCCTTGCCTATCCCCATCCTCAGCACAAAAAGCTTGACAGAAGATGAGTTTTGCATCATTTTATTTTATTTTTTTGCAGTTTTTCACTGGGGCTGGGTTTGAACCCACCTCCTCTGGTATATGGGGCCGGCACCCTACTCCTTGAACCTCAGGCGCTGCCCAAGTTTTACATTAATTGATAATTTTCTTTCTTTTTTCTTTTTTTGAGACAGAGTCTCTTGCCCTCAGTTGAGTGCTGTGGCATCACATCTCACAGCAACCTCAAACTTTTGGGCTTATGGGATTCTCTTGCCTCAGCCCCCCAAGCAGCTGGAACTACAGGTGCCTGCCACAAAGCCCAGCTAGTTTTTTGATTGCAGTTGTCATTGTTTAGCAGACCCGGGCCAGCCTCAAACCCGCCGGCTTTGGTGTGTGTGGCTGGTGCCCTTATTTACTGAGCTACAGATGCAGAGCGGTATTAACTGATAATTTTCAAAGGCTACTCAGGAAAATCAGTGAAATCCTGGTCTATATTGTGAAAATGACTCTGTTCAAGATCATTATTTAAAGTTGAAGGGTAAGAGATTGTATCTTGATACGTAGAATCCTAATTTGCACCTTTCTCAATTTATAATTATAATCTAAATGTTATGAAATGTAGGCTAAACTAATTATTTTCATGTTGTCTCATTTTCAGTTATCTAAATATTTTCTCAATATTTCTTGCAAAATTTCAGTCTCCATATTTACTACATTCATACTTAAGATGATTTCTCTTGTACATATTATCTTTGTGTATATACATATATATCTATATTTTGTGTATATGTATATATGTGTGAAATTTTATTTTAAAATATGGGAATAGAGAGGACTTAAAGGATCACAGGGAACAACCACTCATTTTAAATATTCTCACAAATGCTAATTCAGGAACAGGGAACATGTGATCTCCAAAGCCCCAACGTTTTTCCAATTTTTTCTACTCAGTGAACTTTTATGAACTTTTTTTTTTTTGCAGTTTGACCTGGGCCGGGCTGGAACCTGCCACCCCAAGTATATGGGGCCAGCACCCTACTCATTGAGCCACAGGCACCACACAACCTTTATGAACTTTTCAAACTGCTCATACCTCACTCCTTACTAGAAGCCTCTCTCCTAAGTGTCAGCATCTCTACTGCAACTCTTGGAAAACTAGAATAGTTACACACTCTTTCATCCATTCATTCATGCTTACTGATCCCCTTTTAGAATCGAGCACTATGCAAAGCCCTTCAAATGCACCAGTGAGTAAGAGAAAAGGCCCCTGCCTTTGTCAAACTTAAAATCTTGCGAGATAAACAGTGAAAAGCCAGAATACATGTATAACGCAAAGGAGTATTACCTATAAATAGAAAAAATGACCACTATACATTGAAATTCAAAGAGAAAAGTATGTAGCATTTGCTTACAGTAAACTTATTTTGTACACATATAATGATTATTGAAGTATTCAAGACTATCTGGGCACAAAGTATTTGGGACAATTACTACATAAAGAGAAAAGTTGCTCTATTTAAGAAAAATAAACATAAGTTCTGGGTGTGCCAATTAGCATGTTCCAGGATACCCTGGGAAGGTGTGTTAAAGTGGCAATTTTAACCTCAACCTTTTCTGGCACAAGGGACCACTTTCACGGAAGATAACTTTCCCATTGACCAGTGTGAGGCAGGTGACGGTTTAAGGATTATTCAAGTGCATTACATTTATTGTACACTTTATTTCAATTTTTACTACATTGTAATGTATAACAAAATAATTATACACCTCCCCATAATGCAGAATCAGTGCAAGTCCCGAGCTTGTTTTCCGGCAATTAGACAGTCCTATCTAGGGGTGATGGGGACAGTGACACTCAGATTGTATCAATTATGTCCAGCCTACACTGTGATCTCATTTTTGCTGTCACTTCAGAAAACTGTGCTTCACAACTACAGGACGCTGGAAATGGAAGCAGGCTTTTCAGTGTGTTGAGGGAAATCTCATGGTGTTCCATCTTGTGTTCCATCTGTGTTCTCTAATCCAGAACACAGAGAGACTTGAAGTTGTCTCAAATGTACTTTTAAGACCATTGTCATTTGTGATCTCAAGCAGTTGATCCTTTTCTAGCACGACAAAGTTGGTGCACCTGGCTCATTCAAAAATGGGTCACGGAACCATTCTTTCCCAGTTTGGGGGTCTTTAGTGGTTAGTGATGCTCAAACTCTTTTCAAAGTTGAGACAGGTGACCATGCACCAGCTGGGAGAGAGAAGGCCCCACTCAAGTTCTTTCAGAATCTACGCTAATGTTTGAAACAGGTCAAAAATCTCAGGTTCAACTGTCAGCTCTATAATTCCAACCTGGCTTTGACGGCAGCCAGTTGATCTGCTGACTTGAATGCACTTACTGTTCTCCCCTGAAGTGACAGATTGAGTTCATGAAGCAAGGTGAATATGTCACAGAAGTAAAGCAGAAGTAAATGGGTTTTGGAACCCATTCGGTGTCACTGTAATGTGCTGCTGGTGTGACTCTTTTTCTAAAATAAGTCTCTGGAGAAGCTCTCGTAAATCAAAAAGTCTGGCCAGCAATCTCCCTGTAGGACCCTGTCTCACTTCCAGGTATGAGAGAAGATGTCTGTGCTGAGTCCATCTCCTCACAGAGCTACATGAACAGACCCGAGCTAAGGGCATGGACTTGAACGTGGTTGATAATTTTACCTAAATCCTGCTAAACACTGTTTAGTTCAGGTGTTGGTTAAGGCCAGCCAGCATTTCTCTGTGGATGACAAGTGCAGAGACTCACATTCAGAAGTGATGTCCTTGACTCAGAGTACTGAGACCGGAAAGCGGTCCAGTCAGCTGCCCTGTCAAGGCATAGACTGACACACACGACCCGTTTATTTTCCTGATATGTGGTCAAAGTCTTGAATAGTTGTACAGTTGTGGGGTCAGCTGGCAACAAAAGTGCACATAACATATCCTCATGCACATCCCCATGAAAAATGTATCACACAGAAACAAGCATTGTTGCCTTGTCAACCTGGATGTGTCAAACTGGATTGGGCGCCACTGTGACTCATTCATCCTGACTACTGTGCCTCAAATTCCTTTATTATTTCATCTGTTTGTCTAGCTATGGTGTCGACCAAAACAGAAACACGTGCCACCTTGTGAACTACGGCCTCTTCTAACAGTTCACATAAACAGTCTCTAGCAGCAGGTGGGATCAACTCTTCAGCAATAATGAAGGGCTTCTTAGCATTAGCAATGTGGTTAGCCACTGAGAATGATGCCCTCCATGCAGCCATGTTCGATGAAGTGGTGGCCTGCAATAATTGCTTCTGTTTGCCATGTTTATGTTCTTTTAAAAAACTCCAAAGATGCATCTTTTAATGCAGGATGCTTGATTTCCATGTGGAGAAGCAGTTTTGAAGGTTTCATGGCTTACTTGGAGAGCTGGTCACCACAAAGCAGGCTTAAAGAATGTGGATCACCTGTTTCAGGGAACCAGAATTTTATGTAGAACTACTATTACTTGCTTTTTCTTCTTCTTTTTTAATTAAATCACAGCTGTGTACATTAATGCAGTCATGGGGTACAGTGTGCTAGTTTTCAGGTTTCATTTTGTTGGCAGTCTTAGAGTCTTCTGCTGTGTCATCATTGGGTCCTTCCCCCTTGTCAAAGAAGCTCTCCAGTGACATTTGTTTTTTTACTCACAATTGCTAGGGTTGGCTTGTGGGCTTACCAAAACTGTGACTGAGACAAGTGAGCAGTGAGGGAAAGATACCTACATGGAAGTGGTAAAGAAAATAGTGGGCACCCCTTGCACAGACTAAAGTAAATGTCAGATTCTGACTGAAAGCCTGCCATCAGGTGCAGGAATAACACTACAGTACATCAACTCACTCGCCACGACATAGCCTCCCACCAGATGCAGCTGAACTGTCCTTGGCACTCAGTGATAAGGTTTTGATATCAGCCTGTAAGCAATTTATTTATTATGGTTCCTGTGCAGGCAAACCTCTCTGCTAATGATACTCTGTATTCACATCACCACCCACGCTCCACCTCCTGCCAGATCAGTGGTGACATTAGACTCTTACAGGATGACGGACCCTACTGTAAACTGTATACGCAAGGGATCTAGGCTCACACTCCTTATAAAAACCCAATGCCTGATGATCCGAGGTGGAGCTGACGTGCTGATAGAGCTCTGGGAAACAGCTGTGAATACAGTTGAGGCTTCACTCACTTTTCTGCTGTTTACCTCCTGCTGTGTGGCCCAGTCCTAACAGACCACTAACTGGTATTGGTCCACAGCCTGGGAGTTGGGGACCACAGTCTTAAAGCATAAGGACATCTATTATTATCTGTTTGACATAAAGTCTGGTATATAAAAGTTGAGTTCACATATTTTTTAGCTTATTGGTTTACTTCACTAAGCATTATCTTACAGGCTCAGGATGAGTGCTCAAAGTCCAATCTTATTATCTTCACAGACAAAACCCAAAGCAGTAGAGAGAAAATGAGGCAAAAAAGAGGTTTTATATGTGATATATATATACATATCAAGAGGAAAATATTTCTCAGAAGCCCTTAGATAACTTCTTATTATGTCTTATTTTCTGCAACTAACTCACATACTCATGAGTGGGTGGGATGATAGGAGGTCAGCAAACTCACAATTAGCCATGCTGAGTTTCTGATGCTTATGAGACATCTGAAAACACAATGGTACCATGTAGAATATAAAGAACTAAAACAGTGGTTCTCAACCTTCCTAATGCCACAAACCTTTAATACAGTCCAAAGAGGTCAGGACCCACAGGTTGAGAACTACTGAACTAGAAGATCTGGGAGAAGAGTACCAAGTTGAATACTCAGCACTAGAAGGTCTAGAAAAAGAGTACTATGTTGAATACTCAGCACTAGAAGGTCTAGAAAAAGAGTACCATGTTGAATATTCAGAACTAGAAGGTCTAGAAAAAGAGTACTATGTTGAATATTCAGAACTAGAAGGCCTGGGAGAAGAGTACCAAGTTGAATACTCAGCACTAGAAGGTCTAGAAAAAGAGTACTATGTTGAATACTCAGAACTAGAAGGTCCGGGAGAAGAGTACCATGTTGAATATTCAGAGCTAGAAGGTCTAGAAAAAGAGTACTATGTTGAATA
>NW_003852434.1:430531-447103 GCF_000181295.1 Otolemur garnettii
AATACTCAGAACTAGAAGGTCTGGGAGAAGAGTACCATGTTGAATATTCAGCACTAGAAGGTCTAGAAGAAGAGTACCATGTTGAATATATACAGAACTAGAAGGTCTGGGAGAAGATTACCATGTTGAATATTCAGAACTAGAAGGTGTGGGAGAAGATTACCATGTTGAATACTCAGCACTAGAAGGTCTAGAAGAAGAGTACCATGTTGAATATTCAGAACTAGAAGATCTAGAAGAAGAGTACCATGTTGAATATATACAGAGCTAGAAGGTCTGGGAGAAGAGAACCAAGTTGAATACTCAGAACTAGAAGGTCTGGCTTGGAAACATAAATCTCCTTGGATAGGCCATTTGTGTTTTTAACTATGCATTTTGTAAACACTGTCAACATGATACTAGACAGTAGTATACTGTACTTGGGATCTTTCTCAGGGTCCCCTACACCATTTTTGTGTTCAAATGTACATAATACAAAATTTATAGTTTTCACCATTTTTAAGTATGCATGCTGGTGCCATTAAGCCTATTCACATTGCTGGGCAGCCATCACCATGATCCATCTCTAGAATATTTTCGTCTTCTGAAATGCAAGCTCCATCCCCATTAAACAATAACTTCCTATTCCTCACCCCACACCCAGTCCCTGGAAACTACCATTATACTCTCTCTCTGTAAAACTGACTACTCTAGTTACCTCATGTAAGTGGAATAAGAAAATACGTGTCCTTCTGTGAACGGCCTATTGAACTTAGCATAATAATATCTTTAAGTCATGTTTTAGCGTGAGTCCATATCCCCTTCCCTCTCAAGGTTGAAATCATATTCCTCTTATTTACATACCATAATGGACACCCAGTTTTCTTCTCTTTTGGCCATTGTGAATGACACTGTTCTAAATGTGGAATTCCAAATATCTGTTCAAGTTCCTGCTTTCAAATCTTTTGGGTCTATGACCAGAAGAGGAATTGCTGCATCATGTGTTACTCCATGTTTGATTTTTTTTGAGAAGTCACCACATTGTTTTCCACAGCAGCTGCAGAATTTTCCCACAGTTTTAAAAAGGGAGTTTCACACATTATTCAATACCTTGATAAAACTGCTGACTGGTTTTGCCAGACACTGAAGTCTTGCAGCCTACTCATGAACGCTCCTATGGTATAGGGCATATACAGTAGAAAACAACACAGGTTCACCTTTACGTATAATTTGCATGAGCCAGTACTGTGAAAACTCATTCAACTTATTTTACAAATTTTCATCCTAAACATGGTCATTTATAGTTCACATTTTCTCAATTTTACTTGCTTAGAAGTAGAATTTTACACTTGATAAATTCCTCCTGTCAGTTTAACACATATCTCAATGGGTGGTTTCAATAGACTTTTTGGGAAGTTTTCTTATTGCTATGAAGTAACAGTGCTACCGATTAAAAGTGGAAATATGTTCATAATATAACATTTGTAAATGTTAAATATCACCATTATTGATATTAAATCACACTGCAATTTTAAAGTTAAATTTTTATTAATACTTTTATTTTGAAAAGGATAAAAGGTTAATGCTTAATATCTATGAATTTAACAAGAACAATTTATATCTCTGAAACCTGAAATTGAAATAATGAGTTACTTTTGTGCCAACTGCATCTAATTTATAAAGTATTCACAGCAGCTATTTTGACAATAGTATTCTCCTGACTGGTACAAAATAGTCATACAGATACAACATGTTTAGAGAAAAAGCATTTAAAAAAACTTCCCTAAAGAAATTTACATTCAGAATTTCACAAAATTATTAGTTAAAAACACAAATGGCCTATCCTAGGTGATTTATGTTTCCAAGCAAGACCTTCCAGTTCTGCATATTCAATATGATGCTCTTCTCCCATTCAAGTGAGTCTACTTTTGGGTGGGGGGGGGATCCTTAATAGCCTTTTGAATTGGGTATCTGTCATTCAGGATCTAAACAGTACTGATTAAGAAGAAATGTACCTTAAAACTTGAGTAATTTCTCCTGGCACCAGAAGTCACCCACCATGTTAATAGTGGAAAGACGGAACAATGGAACAAGCACTTGAACTTTGTCCTTCCTGGCATAACACCCTCCCATAATCTTTACATCTGACCATCTGACCTTCAGCAACTCAGCAAAGTTTCTGAAGAAAATCATTTAGAGAACAGTCTGTTCAATATGGCCTAACAATGCTCATCGTTTGCTTTTCACATCCCTTTTGCTCTCAGTTCATTCCTGATGATGCGCTGAATAGTTTACAGAATACTCTCCAGGGCTCCTAGGTCAACAAAGGACTTTTAACTTTTCCAGCTTTGTTAAGATAAAAACTACAGAAGCTGTACTACTATGTTGCTGTTGTAATATTCCCAGCCCCATCATGGTGCCACTGAGTGACACAAATCATGCCCAGTTTCTTTCAGGGAATATTAAGTAGTTTCTAATGATTTCTTTTCCCCTCAAGGTCAGCTACAAATACGAGAGGAAGTGTGATCAATAATTGGGATAATAATACAGTAGATGCAACCAGTTATTACTTGTTTATTTTTTTTTCTTTCTACAATGAGAGAGAAATATTTCTTTGTGGCACATTAATCTTCTCACCATAAAATTTAATCAAGTATTCAGTTTTAAATTTAAATGCTAGCCATTTATCATGCAAAAATGTTAAACTGCTAGGTAATTAATGATCTGAAATATATGGCAACTCCATTAAATTTAAATCATAGAATTGCTGTCTTTAATATCAGTAAGATGTTTCCCATTACATTTTTCCTGATATTATCAATTTTTTGAAAGTAAACTTTCATTCATTTTTTAAATGATTTCTCCCATGTCTCTCATTCTAATTATTTAACCACGTGTACACGGTTCAATAGATGATGCAATAATTTTGTTTTGATCTTTCTTTTATGTACAGAGTGTATTTCCCTTCAAATACGTCAATTCCAAATAGAAAAGAAAAAAAAGGAGATTATTTATCCAGCATCACCATATTAGCTCATTCGGAGTGGAAGATCATTAAGTCCATGGGATTATTTCTGTAGTTATTTATAATGAGTTAGACATAATACCTTAGGGCAAAAAAAGAGTATAAACATAACTCAGTGCATTTTATTGTCTGTATTGACTCTTGACAGACACAGACCTAACTCAGTCCTTGATACTGTTCAGTTAATTAATTTATGATGGGATGGAAGGCACAAACTAAACCATGTTGGAACATGGTGTACTACAAAGAGAGGAACATTGTTTCAATTTACCTTCACAAAGTGACAGGTTTTTGTTGGGAAAACATTAGAGTCTATAAGCTTGATTTAAACGTAATAGAATAACTTCTAATGCTTAATTCTTATTGCTCATTTTTTCAAAGATTTTGAAATGATATAGCATAAAAAAAAGTTCAAAGAGGAACTCATTGTTAAAATAAGAGATTATAGGACCCTAGAAAATATTAACCTTAAATGGTTTTGTTTCAAAGAGGAGTTAAGTGAAGAGCACAGAGACCAAATGGTTCCTTGAAGGTCAGATGCAAAGATCACGGAAGAGCTGGGGCGGTGATCCCAGTATGTATATTTTACTTGTGTTCCTCCTGTGATCTGGTATAGCTCTTGATTTAATTCTAAAATCACTAATCCTTGACATTTTAGAATTTTACTAATTTCTTGATACTCATATAAGAAAGGACAGGAATTTGATTTAGTAAAGTATAATGAACTATTTCACACTAAAAGTAGCTTTACGTAAACTACTCACATAAAAATGTATCACGTGTAGTTATGATTTAATAATAAAAAAAGTACCACATAATATTTTACAGAGTATCTCGCACCATACTAATTTATTAGAAATCCCAAAAGTGCAACATTGTTTGCTTTTTAATATTCAACAGTCCTAATACAGACTAAAGATAACAATAAACTACCTTAGTTCAGTTAGATTAAAAAACTTACCTCATAGCTGTACCATCTTTTTGTAATTAATCAAGTTGAATCTTAATTGTCATTAACTAAACATAACTTTTTTAAATCAAAGAGACATAAAATATTTTGAAGTGCATTTTCCCTGCCTAAGAATGGGTTCTGTGGATTGGAAGGGATTTTAAAGATAATTATTTCCCATTAGCTCTCTAATGCTTGAATCTACCTACGTTACGCTTATGAAATAATCACATATAATGTTCAGTAACAAAAAGCCTATTGCATCCATTGGCTGTCATAAAATCCATCCTTATACCATAATCTATCTTTGTACATATCTTCCTTATAATTCTTCATTATGACTTTTACACCATGCACATGTCATTATTTCTGGTCCCAAATTACAAGGGAAATAGTAAATTGTATTCTGTAAAAAAGTAGAAGTCATAATAATATATCTAAATTCATGTAATGATACTGTATTTTGGTGTACTGTATTATAACATCTAATATGTATGTGACATTTAGAATGGATGCACTGGGTGGGAAGAAAACCTGTTTATTTTTTGCCTCTTCTACTAGTTCTCTAAATTCGTATGTGTCTCTTTATTCCCTGACAAAATGTGTAATTTTAGGCTTATTGACATGAGCATAAAAGGTTATTTTCCAAAGAAATGTAAAAAAAAGAGAAAGGAAACAACAAAAAAACTTTAAAAAGCAGCTAATAAAATGAAGGGTGCTAAGTAGGACAAAGGCATGAGAAAACCAGTTTTCTTTACCTCTAGCTCATTGGAGAAGAAAAATACACATCAATGAAGAGGTACTGATTGATTGTGATAATCGACAGTGAAGAGTCTTGTTACTTAAATTCTACAATGTATTCTGTTGATATGCAAATGCTAAGCATCTTTGACATTATTGGCTTAAAATGACATTCTTATTTTAGGTTATAAAAGCCTACAAAAAGAACTGTGTATGTAAAAAAAAAATGATTGCATGGTATGTCAGATCCTAAATTTAGTATTTAAAGTAACTTAAAAAAAGGAATTTCTTATTTTTTAAAAGCATTAATCTTGGACAAGTTACTTAATCTTTAGTACATTTTTTTTCCCAGAGCTGCAACCTGGGGGTAATAATAGCACATTGTGTTGTTGAGAGAAGTGAGTTCGTATTAGTAAAGCTGAGGACAGGACATGACACCTAACACGAATTATATAAATATTATTGAACAAACAAATGTATAATTTTAAAAAATGCATTCATAATTTTAAAAAATAATTATACAGATTATTTTTCAATGCCTACAATATATAAAATTTTGTGCTCAGCACAGGAGTCTTAAAATAAGATTGACAGAAAGCATCAAGTGAGGGGCACACTTACAACTCGACTCAAACTGTACAGAAACAACTCATATAACAAGAACATTTGTACTCTGGTAATATCTTGAAATATAAGTACCTTGACTTTTCCATCAATCATGTTCCTTCCCATTTTACAACCTGCATTCCAAGACTTTTATTTCTTAGAATTCTCTGAGTCACTAATATTTGTATTATAGGTAACTCAGATTCAGAAAAACAAAGCCTGGCCATGTCCCGAGGGTGGAGGTCAAGCTTTCAAACTCCTAGGTTCCAGATCTTTCAACACTGTATGACCAAATTACTGTTTGAATTTCATATGGCATCTTCAAATATTAATCTACTTTCATATAAAATACAACAGATCATTTGTAAGTTGACCATCCCAGGGACAGTAACAAATGGATCAACATACATAAGTGATCATAAGGAGCTAGGCTGATTGTAGTGATAGGTACATGAGGTACATGTCCAGTGTATGAAAAGTAGGTCAACTTAAGGAGGTGGTCAGTGTAGGTAGGGAGGTGTTCAACTATGGAGGTTATACTATATGTTAATATCAAAATATTCACAGTGGATATGCATGAATCAAATTTAATTTTTAAAAATTTGATAATGATAATTTTTTAATTTTGATAGTGACAGCCAACTATCACAGATGGTTCTACCTTCTAAATCAAAGAAAACACATTTTCTCTCAAAAGTCAATAATAAGCAGTTATCAGGTATTTTTAGAGTACTTGCCAGTTATTATTACTCTAAATATTAATGAAGATACAAAAACAATAAGAGTAATAGTTCCTATTAAAAGGACCAATCATAGTAGATGAAAAAAGATAATAATTTAAAAGATGAGTAGATAATCATTTACTATAAATAGACAAATTTGAAGATATACGTAAAATCATAAATTCTTCAAAACAACATGTATTTTTATAGACCTTATCCCCTGTTCTTGTGCCCAGCTTCCTCATACAAGATATAATAAATCTGTTACTCTTTATTGTTTTTAATCTTTGTGCTTTTGGGCCTCAGAAAACAGTACCCCAATATGAAGGCCTCAAAGTAGCCTCAGAAATAAAAGTTTTTCTCTGCCCTTCTCCCATTCCCCTGTCTTTCCGTCCCATTCTGTCTAAAGGCGACCCACAGAAACGAGAATCCTTCTGCCCCCAGGAAGGGCAGAGAAACCAGAACCCTTTTTCTTGAAAGGCAGTCATAAACCTTAAAAATAGTGTTTGCATAACTTGCTTAACGACATTATCTGACCTACTAAGTTTGGCGTGGTCATGAGACCCCATTCCAGAGCGGGTCCTGCCCCAGAAGCAGTGCTGCTCAGAGAGGCCAAGAGGAGTCTAGATGGACAGGCCTTGCAGGGTAGCCCCTCCAATCATATTCCCACACAGCTGCCCGTACCTCAAACAGAAAAATAGACAACTTCCTCAGTGTCTTTGGGTCTTCATTCTGGAGGCTTCCATGTGTACAAGTTAAACAAACATACGCCATTTCCCTTATTAACCAATCTGCCCCATGCCAGTAATTTTTCAGGAAATCTTTGAAGGGACAGGGCCATGGCCCCCACAGTGCTCAGTAGGACTCTACCAGCTTTACATGAAACACTGAACACGTAAAACAACCTTACAAAATAAGTGCTATTGCTCTGATTTTATACCTAAGGGTATTTGATTTCTGTAAGATTAATATTTGCTTCATGTCATTGGCCTGCTATTTAGAGATGATACACAGATCTGTAGATTTCAGATTTTTGCCTTTTCTACCAATCAGTCTTCTCTAGAAAGGGAAAAGTACAAAGTTAATATTGGGTAATACAGCATTTGTTTATAGTTTTATTAGAAGACATATGCTACCATCTACCTTATAGGATACATTCATATGATATGTTTATTTTATTGGAAAACAGAATTTCTCCACCTGACGATGTGAGCAGGGACAGTTCCAAGTGGGCAACACGCCTTGTATCTGTAGAGAAGAGCTGCTCTCACGACACGGTGATACACCTGCAATTACTTTCAGTCATCTGACACATTCGCATTTACAGTACACGATAAAAAATACAATCGTACTGTACTGCACTGGTGAACTGAAACACTTCCGGCATCTTATCAGGTTGTCCTAACTCCTTGGAAAAATGGCACTTGTGTGTTCAAAGTACCAAGAAGCATCACCAAACTAAATGTAAACATTACAACACAATTTCCTGACTTAATAGGCTGGCTGGGCAAGGGACCAAATATTCTAATCCACTAAGGAGTAAAAATGATAATGAAAGGTAAAATGACGATGCTGACAAGGAAGGGGGACAATTTTTCTGGAATTTAAAATAATTTTATATTTGGTATTACAACCCACTGTTCCTAACTAACATCCGACATAAGAAAACAACTGTCCTTCTTTAGTCTTTAAAAAAAATTATCAACCAATAAACGATGAGCCCACGTCTTCCAGTAAGTTGAATAGTTGAATAGCGACAATATTAAACACAAAAGGATAATGGCAGGGATTACCCCACAGGCGGTGTCAGCTGAGATAGCTTAATTGACAAGATGTCTATCCTGCTTCCCTTTCCTTCTCACCCTGAACCTTCCACATATCCAGGACCTGGCCAGCTCAAGAATAAATTCCAGCTGCTCCTGGAGTCTCTGTCCACCACTAAGGTGATCAGCTTTCCTCTGCAGCAGAGAGGCTGTGGGTTGTTCTCCTGGAGGGGAGCACCCAGTGACAATAAATAGGGAATTCCTAGCACAGTGGGTGTTGCAAACTTAGGTTCCTGGTTGCTGGGAGCTGTTGGCTTTCTAGAACCATGTCTTGTGGAAAGGGGTGCAGCTGGAGAAGGGATGTAACCCAGTCCTCTCATGCACAGAGCACAAGAGTCTTGACTGCCCAGACTTAGGGCAGTGGTAGAAAGGAACAGATTCAAGCTTTGTGAGGCCTCAAATTTACAAAATGTGAAGGGATTTTTTTTTAAGAAAAAGTAACACAGTAAAATAGAAAAAAAAAAAAAAAAGCCAGTATCCCTTCTAAGGCAGGATGTGGGACCCAGTGCAGGTGACACTCCTGAGAATTAAGCTTCCTCAGCCTTATGGTAAATGTATTCCTGCCACCAGGGGGAAAGGGGAGGGGAAGGCACTCAGGGGATCAAAGGAGTTTTAAAGGGAGTTTGCCTGGCTTCAGAGACCAACAAAGGGACACGAAGGTGTCTCCTCTGAGGTCTCCCTCTGGGCAAGTATCCTGGCAGCTCCCTTGTCATGGGTGGATAATAATTCTTTGCCTCTCTTTCCTGGACTTCTTGATTCTCTTCACAAACGCACTGCAGCCCTTTAACAGCAGCTGTGGAGTTCAAGACGGTGCTGCTTTTACACTGGCAAGATTTTCATCACCCTCTAGATTTTTGGGGCGGGGCTGCTTCAGGTTCTCAGGCAAAAATCAATATCGGTCTTGTGTTTCCAACAGCATAGCGCACATCTGAAACTCTGAATGAGTCTTTTAAAAATGCCCTACTCGGCTTGTGGTTAGAAAGTTCCTTTTCCCAATTGAAACCTCTTCCAAAAGCTGCAGAAGAGACTCCACCTATCTCCTCTGACAGCTGCTTCCACCACTGAACTGACCAAAGTCCTGAAACGGTTTCTGTTTCTTTTGAAAACCTACACGGGGAAGAGGCTGTTTCACAAGCAGAGCAGCTTCGGATATGTAATGTGGCCATGCCGCAGGATCACATTATTTTATTAATGGAAGAGTTCAAAGGCACCAAGTGGAGAGTAAATGAAGGAGAATTATTAGTGAAGAGTCATAAGACTTTATATAAAAACTAAATGGAATTGACTTATGTTGTGTGCAACAATTTACTTACGTTCATTAAGAGTCAGTGATAGAGATTCAGAAAGGAATTTTATGCCAAGTGAATTCATATGTGTACATGTGTATTTCCCATGTATATAGTTCCATGGATAACACTCAACATAAATTAAAAGAATATCAAGACTCCTGATTCATTATAGTGTTACTAATTCAAGATAGTATGTTAAGATTGTAGCATCTTACACATTTTATCATAATTACAATTAATAATACAGATTCTATCTCAGCATCATCCTTATTGTAAGTACTTAGTAATATAAGCTATTGGTTTAATAACCATAATTTGCCAAGGATGCTAAATATATATTGACTTAATTCTCTTTTCTTATCTCATCATTACTGATGCCAGCACCCTAGTCCCAGCTACTATCAGTAACCACTGAAACGGTGTCCCTGGAGCCAGAAAATCTGTCCTCCATTTAGTGATGTCCTTATCAATAGTTAACAACTAGCTCCCTGGAAGAGGGGGAATGTCTTTACTTATAGAATTTGCTAACTTCTATAGTATAAATACACCCACCCACCCCCACCCTGTGGCTGATTTCAAACTTTTAATGTGAGGTCACTCAACCAGGATTTGGGGAGAAATGCCAACAATTTGGCCCTCCCAAGTGGGCTGCCCCCCACACACCCAAATTATTCTCTAACTAATAAGGAGAAAGGTCTTGAAAGGCAAATTTGACCATATCACATGAGTTTGTTACCTCCCACCAGATCTGTCCATTTCTCCGTGTTCCTACCCATCCCAGAGTACTTTAACAAGCCCTTCCATTTGCTAGAATGTTCTTCCATTGCTTTTTCACTTACTTAACTAATATCTTTCCAATCTTACTTCGAGAGTCACTTCCTCAGGGAAGTTTCCCTAATCTCTATTGCTACATTAAAACCCCTTAAGTAGTACTCATTTATATCTGATTTAAGACATTTATAGTTTTTGTTTTTGTTGCAGTTGGTTTTTTGTTTTTGTTTTTGTTTTTGTTTTGCTGGAGCTGGGTTTGAACCCACCACCTCTGGCATATGGGGCCAGCACCCTACTCCTTTGAGCCACAGGCGCTGCCCATGACATTTATAGTTTTAAATAACATGGTGAATGTGGCCAGATATTTGGGCATACTTTTAAGAGTGAGATTTGCACAAATGTATACACTTTCACACTCAAAGTAATGACCCAGGGATTCTATGCTTATTACCAAGTATTTGAAAACTGTATACTCGTTTTGGATTATATAGATTTTTTTAGTTTTTTAGTAAGTTTATCCTTTCCATGACATTATGAGCTACATATCAGACAAGACTGAAAAGTGAACTAAACTCTTGCCTTTGGTTTCCTGAATTAAGATGAATTTTAGAAGTAACAACAAGAGGAAAGCTCTTTCTCCCACTTTGTAATGAACAAAATGTAACTTTCCTTCTGAAAGGATTTAGTTTTTCCCAGGATTTAGTTTCTCCCTATCACTTGCTGTGCTGAAAAATTTACAGTTTATTTTGAATAGGAATTCCCCATGATTATTTCTCCTTATTATGTATGTCCAGAAACCGAGAAGTACATGAGAATAGTCAATAGTACACTTTCAAGATTAAAATATGTACACCTGTCATCAGAATACGACTAAAAGTTGATGAGGTAATAGAAATTTTCAGTCACAAAAGGTTATTAACTTTCTAAAATGATGTAATTATATATCAATATAATATAATTAAAACTAATATCCTAGATTTATTTTCATAAGTTCCATTGATATTTCAATAAATCTGATCCCACTTTAGACGGTCATATGCCTAACCAAAATCAGTACCTCACACTGGAGAAACAGTCTATGTAGCACTTATGCTGTGATTTAACTTTTTAGGTGCATGTTTTATCTCCTCACCTAAATTCTAACATCTCCAAAACATATGACCTTACATTTTCTTTTTTATGTATAATCTTAGATATTCTGAAGCTCATATAATGAGATGATTATTCTAGTTATTCTTAGCAAGAGACTTGCTGAGCTCTGAATTGAATGACCCTATGAGTCATGTATCAAAGATTCACTGGTTTATGAATTTATATATGAACCCTATAAAATTAAAGGAGAAGATTTGCATAAAGAAATAATTGCATCATCAATTTAAAGGAAATAGTAGGTATCCAAAGACAATGTCTCAACTACTAGCATAATTTTATGTCTACCATTTTTACTTATGGAATATCCAAAATACAAAAACCTAACAGACTACAAGATTTTGGTAACTCCATTAATGAAAATGTGATATAGCTATTTAACTAATACAGCTTTGTAAAAAATTTACAACATTCATATACAGGTTCCTCCTGAATCTGGTTTAAGCAATGCACCCTGAGGTTGATACAGTAACTCTCACATTAAAAAGAAACAAACAAATTACAGTTAAGAAAGTTCAATAAGAAACAAAATTACCCATGGGCTGAATTCCAAACCATAAAGTTATACTTCCTTTCCATCCCACAATCAGATGAAATAACAGGAAATAAAATTAAGTAGGTGAAAATCATTTAAAAGAGAAGGTATATATATATAAAGACTATATATATATATGTTGCTTTACTATACTACTTTAATATCTATAACTTAAAAATAATAAAGAACCCTGACTTTTAAAATGAATGATGATGATATTCCTACCTATATATATCCATTCTTTGGACTTCTTATTGTCTATCTATCTCTGTCTTCTTTTACCAACATTATCAGTCTGTCAAATGTGGAATCACGTTTCCTTACGAACTACACTCTGCTTCAGAGCTCATCACGTGATCTGGTTCTAGTCATTGTGGATTCAGCAATTGCTTCAGAATGGTGATATCCAACAAACTGAGCTAGTCAAAGCCAATGACTTTTTAAAATTTTGATTAAAGAGAAACAAACATGATCTATTTCCACTGAATATATTAAAAATATAAAAATCCATCCCAGTTGTTGCTGAAAGCACCAATGTCACCACTAAGGAACTCCAAGGAAACAAAAACTCCAGTCACAAGAGCAGAGCAAAGAGATGCAGATAGAGAGAAGGACTCTGGGCGAAACTGTATGAGAACCAGACCCAACTATACGTAAGAAAATTCTACCTTTACATATTGTTAATTGCATGGACCAGTAACTACCACCACTCCTAATTTTTCTTAAACCAGTTTGCAGTGGAATTTTCTCACTCACTCAAGAAAGTGTTTTGAGTTAATCACTGTCTTTACATTTATCTTGTGTTCTTGGTAATACAGTCCCACCTATCATTTAATTCTCAAAATAACAGTGTGACGTACATAGGGCATATGTAATTTCCATTTGATAGATGACATCATTAAGATCATAACCAAAGATATATTAGAAGAATTTAAAACACGAGATGTTTAAAATATAACAGAGACATTAATCAAGTAATTGATAATGAATTGAATATGAGATGTGAGGAAGGAAACATAATAAGATTTTAAGAAAAGAAAAATGACAGTAGCTTTACTTAAATATGGAAGTTAGAAAGAACAGAGAATTTACGGGGGCAATGAGACTTTCAATTGGTTTTAGACATACAGGTTGAGGATCCCAAATCTGAGTTTCTGAAAACTGAAACACCTAAAAATCCAAAGCTTTTTGAGTGTCAACATGATGATCAAAGGACATAATCATGGATGGTGCCTGTAGCTCAGAGGAGCAAGGTGCTGGCCCCATATGCCGGAGGTGGTGGGTTCAAACCTAGCCCTGGCCAAAAACTGCAAAAAAAAAAAAAAAAAAAAAAAGGACATACTCATCAGAGTATTTCTAATTTCAGATTTTCTGATTTGGGAAGCTTAACTGACATAAAGCAAATATTACACAATATGAAAAAATTTGAAATCTAAAACATTTCTGGTCCAAAGCATTTCAGACAAGGGACATACAACCTGCATGAGATTCTAAATCTGATTGATAAGTTTAAATGTTAGACTTGCATTCACAAGCACCTTAAGGATAAAAATATCTATCTGTAAGTTAACCGTATGTTAGTAATTGAATCTATGGAAGGGGTGGCATAATTAGCATTTTATAAACTATTAGATTTCAGATCCTTTACTAACATTATTTCACATGCCACAGTAAGGGTGGAGATATTGCCCCAGTTAGTGGATGAGGAAAGTTTTATACAGATGTAGCAGGGAAATACATTTAAGCTTTCTAATATAATTCAATTGACAAACAGATGTAATTTCCCTTCTATTAGACAAAAACAGCTTTTGGCACCTATAAATTAGACTGTATTAAGAGCAGTTAAATTGTTTTCACTTTTAGATTGTATTCATTTAGATTGTAATTCACCCTGAATTATAATCATTACTTTTTGAATTGGTTAGAGTTTCTCTCCTCTGTAACAAGAACTGAATATCTTCATGCAATCAAATGTTAATACATACATTGCTTCATTTAAATTCAATAAAATCAACATTATTGAACGTAACATGAAGGGTCTTTCTTATGATTTCACAATAACTACCAAGCAGGATCATGTTCCAGGAAACTCTGTCTTTGAGAGCTTATTATCCAACAGAAAGACATGCCAAAAAGAAAATATAATACAATGGAGAATGTACCCTAACAAATAAAAAATGAAATAAAAAAAAAATCTTGTCCCTAAAAAAATTGGTGGGGGCATCAAGGTATCTCCCACTTAGTCATGTGTTGGTTGGAGCACAATCCTTAGTAGCACATCATACAGTTCATAATCTGAGACCTTACAGCAGGCATGGTACTGTTTTCTATGAAATATCATCAGGAGATTTTCCTATTCATTTATATAATATGTAACTAGAAATAATCATAGTTTATCTCATGCTTCGAGTCTATGTATCTTATCTTTATTTAAGTCTCTTTGGCCATTATAAGACTAGAACTTTATAATTTATTTAACATAAGATCAAATTTAAATTTAAATTTAAAGTCTGAATCATATAAATGGCCAAATATGGAAACATTAAACAGTGTAAAGTTTTAATTGGTGGTAATCTAATACAAATATTTTAAAATAATAACATATTCCTTATAAAAATGCAAACCAACTTTAAGAGGAAAAATTTATATTAAGTACGGATTCTATTTTAGACTATTAAAGCCTAAAACTAGATAGTAAGTCATCCAAAAATAGTATATCAACAATCATGGTGTTCAGGAAATAAAGTACATGAGGCTATTTACCCATGTCCTTAGACAAGGTGACAAAATGAAACTTCAATGGAGGACACATGAAATGATGGTTCAACACCATTGAACACCAATGGTTCAACACATGAAATGATGAGACACAGCAGTTAGTAACTGTGATCATATAAAACAGATTTATTTTCAATGTAAAAATGTATGCTGCTTTTCAATTAATGTTAGCACATTCATTATATCTCGTAATTTCTGAGCAGTATAATTCTGATCAGTTATCCAACTGATTTTACAAGGCTCTGAAAAATTAAATGGAAAACTCACTGTTTGGAAGGCTCAGGACGTTTTGGTTCTTCTCTCTTCATGTCTATCGTTGGTTCCACAGGAGTGAGAACTACGGCAGCACAGGACACGACAGAATGATAGGAATCCTCCCGGCAAACTGTTTTGTTAAAAAAAAAAAAAAATTGATTGTACATGTCAAAATTATTCATGGGATATCCTTACTTATTCTTTGTCCCTTTTCTATTTTCAGTGAAATAGAAGATCTAATTCAATTAAAGTGTTAACTTTTAAATGATCCTTAGAAATATCACTTTCCAGTTCAGCCTTTCCACTCATACTCATGAGCTATATGACCCTGGGGAATGTTTCTTTTTTTAAGCCCACAGTAGAAGCACTTTACAGTCCTTGTTTAAAAAAACTTCTCATTAAAGAATGAAAAGTATGAAAGCTATACATTTACAGTAAAATGAAAGCTTTGCCACATGAACACACCCATTGAATGAGTATCAAGATCAATGAATAGTGCATTACCAAGATTCCAAAACCCCTCCCGTGCCCCTGCATGAATGCTGTGTGGTAGCTTCAAAGCTTCACCACTATTATCATATGTATTAATTTAGATAAAATTTCCCTGTTTTTGACCTTTAAACACCAATGTGATCAGACTCTTTGGAGAGCCTATTCCTTCATGTGTGAATTATTTCATTCATAGCTTTCAGCTGGAATAACATACCACAGTTCATTTATATATTTCATTGGTAATGGACATAGGTCATTTCCAGTTTGGGTTACTTCAACTGTCTATAAATATTCTTGTACTTTTCTCATAGGTGCATAAACATATTTATATTAGAAAACTATCTAGAAAACTGTCCCTAAAATAAGTTCGTAAGTTTTATGGTGTGCTTTGGTAGATACTGTCAAACAATATTCTGAACTGTTTTAACTATATTAATTTTTGTTACCAACAACAGAGAATTTCAGTTGTTTTATATCCACAGCAATACTCAGTATTGCCACTTTTACCATGCAGTTTTGTAGATCAGCAGTCCAGGTGGTTCAACTGGGTTCTTTGATTAGGGTCTTCCAAGGTCAACCTCAATGTGTTGGCCAGACCAGGCTCTTACCTAGTGCATCTGTATTAAGAATCCACTTCTAAAGTGAGATTCAGGTTGTTAGTGCAATTTACTTCCTTCCAGCAGCATGACTCAGGTCTGTTTACTGTCCTGGCTGTCAGCTAGGGACCACTCCGAGATACCAGGGTCATGGTACAGCCATCTCTGCAGAAGTGAGCATCCTTCACATTGAAGCCCTCTCATATTTTAAATCTGAGTTTTTCTTTTTCTGCTACCAATTGTGGCCAAAGGGAGGACAAAACTCTCTGCTTTTAAAGGACTCATGTGATTAAGTTAAGGCCATCTGAGTTATCTCCTTTTGATTAACTCAGTATCAACTGTTTGATAACCTTAATTATATCTGAGAAATCTCTTTTGCCACCTAATGTAGCACAATCACAGTGATGACATCCTTTCATTCTCCCAGCAAATGGATTTAAACAATGGCTGGGGTTACATGTCATCTTGAAATTTCGCCTACCACAGTCATCGCTTTTAGAGTATAGTAGTATGGCATTGTAACTTTAATTCATATATTCCTGATAACAAATGAAATCAAATATATACAGCATACGTTCAGTGCATACACAGTATTTAAACTGAATGTAAATAAAGGCTTATATTTGCTGAATGATTAAGAATCAAATGTTCGTAATCATTTGAAGAACTAAGGGGTGGGGATAAAAAAATAAATCCCTTCTCCAGTGCAGAAAGAGGCAAATAAAAATGAAATCCCATGTTGATTCAGGAGAAAACAAGATAGCATAGGGCATACGAACCAGCCAAAAAGTGCGGGGCCCTGATGGCAAAGGGAAAGGTGTAAGATACGATCCCATTGTTTTTCAGGAGATTCCCCCATACA
>NW_003852434.1:447198-447800 GCF_000181295.1 Otolemur garnettii
CACTAAAGCAAAGCTGAATGTCAAACAATCTGCAGGCACTCAGAGACAAAAAATTAGTGTGTCAAGGAGAGTTCAGTCTCCTCACTGTCTCTCCAATACCATCAAACAAACATTTGTTAGGATTTTAGTTTTTTTAATTTACCTTTCTCTACTTATTCTTTCTTTAATAAATTAATCAATTTATTTTTATTATTATTATTTTTGCAGTTGTTGGCAGGGCTAGGTTTGAACCCACCACCTCCAGCATAAGAGGCCGGCGCCCTACTCCTTTGGGCCACATGTACCACCCTCTCTACTTATTCTTGGCATGAACTTGTCTACACCAAACATTTCCATCATAGTTGGGAACAGATAACTCTATATATTTTAAATTTCCACCATTTCCTTAAATACTGCAAATGAAAAAACAGACTAAAAGGAATAGTATTGCTTCTTTTCTCTGACATAATATTCATTTATTCATTAAATATTTACTGAACTCTCGATATGTTCCAATACATTTGCTTTGCTTTGTAATAGGATTCTACTGTGGGCCAAATAAAGGGGACAGAAAGTGAGGGGAGGAGAGGGGAGGGAAGTAAAGGAGAATGGGAGGGAAATTC
>NW_003852434.1:447838-452622 GCF_000181295.1 Otolemur garnettii
TCACAGCTCACAGCAACCTTCAACTTCTTGGGCTTACAGGATTCTCTTGCTTCAGCCTCCCAAGTAGCTGGGACTACAGGCACCTGCCTGGCTATTTTTTTTGTGGCAGTTTGGTTGGAGCTGGGTTTGAACCCACCACCCTCGGGTATATGGGGCCAGCGCCCTGCCCACTGAGCCACAGATGCCACCTAAAGCTTTGATTTCTTATTTGAGGCTAACAATCCTCCTAACAGATTAGGTGAAAGAATTTATCTAAAATTTAATGAGAAAATTGGAACAAAGTTATTTATAAAAGTGAAAACAGAAGTAAGCAGAGAAATAATGTTATTAGCCATTATATATATGGAGAGAGAAAAATAGAAGACATTTGTTTTTACCCTAGGTCTGTGAGCATCATTATTTAATGTTTGTGATCTAGAAACTGAACAATTAAAATTTGTTTCAAAAGTATTGAAATTAAAAAAGAATAAATACACTAAATGAATGAAAGAATAAGACCCTAATTATATGAAAAAAGTAACACTTAATGGACCTATTAATGACTTATCTTTGAGAGTGCCATGCTAAAATCTGAGCTTTTATATTTAGCTGAAATTAAATTTCACACAAGCTTTACTATCTTAAATTTCATTCATTTACAAGTTTAGAATAATAAATGAAATAAGGCAAAGAAGTAATAGAGAAGTTATAACATCAAAAAAGCAGAAATAGAACAATAAAGGGGAATATCACCTTTTTAAAACAAAGACCATGCCCAGGCTGCCCTTCACTGCCAGGCAGGAAGAAAAAAAGAAATAAAAGAAGCCTTAGCGAGATGTCCCAGAGAAGAGATGGAATTTCTGAGGGCCGTAGAATAATTGAGATTTATGAGATTACTATATTCTGACCAGTGATATTCTCCAAATGCAAAGCCCCACTTAAAAGTAAATCAGAATCTTGTAGTCCAAAATCCATAATGTAAACTGCTCCACAGAGCAATTTAGTCACTACACAAGTTGTTAATATTACACAAATGTATAAATTACTTTGGAAGAATGCTATGAATATTACTAACCAAAGGGGAAAATATTGTATTTTCCATGAAAATAAACCTCAATGATCCAGATTAAAAGGAAAGCAGGAAAGTTCATCAAAAAGATCTCATAGTTAGTGCGGCTTAAACATTTGCTTTTTAAGAAATGATCATAAATTTTTTATTGCCTCAGTGCATTTTATAAAAGAATATGGATGTTAGTAGGAACCAGGGAAACCTATATTGTAGCTCAAGTGGCTAAGGCGCCAGCCACATATACCAGAGCTGGTGGGTTCAAATCCAGCCCGGGCCTGCCAAACAGCATTGACTACTACAACCAAAAAATAGCTGGGCATTGTGGCAGACGCCCATAATCCCAGCAACTTGGGAGGCTGAGGCAAGAGAATCGCTTAAGCCCAGGAGCCGGAGGTTGCTGTGAGCTGTGATACCATAGCACTCTACCCAGGGTGAGAGTTTGAAGCTCTGTCTCAAAAAAATAAAAATAAAAATAAATTAATTAATTAAATTAAGTAAATAATAAGTAAATAATTAAATTTACTTATAATAATTAAATAAGTAAATAATTAAATTTACTTATTATCCCTGATACAACACCTCACAAACTTCTACTTATGACACAGAAAAATTCAATATTCATGAAAACATAGCTTAATTATTGCTAGACTTAAAAAGAAAATTAGACCATGAAATCAATAAAAATAAAGTAAAAATCATAATCACAAGCTAACATAATTCTCTACCTTATTACCTCATAATTAAGGCAGTGAGTACATTTTAAACATTTTAGAGATAGAAGAAAACATTATACAATTTTTATAGGATACAATAAATACATATTTTTCACATCTGTAGAATTATAAAGACAATTATTTTACAAAGACTAGAGTAAGGCAATTTAATATGGTCTGCTAAATATATTGAAATTTGTAAAAAAAATAAGAATGCAAATGTTTCTCAAGATTATGAGCCATAAAAAAATCAGTCCATGCCAAAACTTTCCTTTGGATAAAACATGGTGAACCCTTATATAATTGAAAGCATAAAATATATTTTATTAAAGCCAAAAATGTAAAAAAAATTACTAAATTGTTAAGTCAGGTGGTTCAAAAGAGAAAAACAAAACTGAGTTAACAGATCAAGAGAAGAAAATTCCAACAAAAGAAATAACAACAACAACAAAAAAAGAAATAACAATTAAAAACAAATATATAGAGTCAATAAATAATGTAAAGTACTTGCTTTTCAAAGGCCAAATTAATTTGAAAGATGATTAAATCAAAGGACAATTAAACATTCAATTCAGCAATGGGAAATGGGCATAAACAAAATCTATGCTTTAGCTTTAAATTAAATTCCAATTTAAGGGCGGCGCCTATGGCTCAAAAGGGTAAGGCGCTGGCCCCATATGCTGGAGGTGGCAGGTTCAAACCCAGCCCCAGCCAAAATATATAAGTACATAAATAAATTCCAATTTAAGAAGAAATATTACTTCCAAAGTCATGCATTACTCTAAATATTCAACAACAGAGAATTTTTGATGAAAATAATTTCTTAAAATAATTAGAAGATTAATAGTCCATTGGCACACATTTAAAAATAATAAACCAATTCCAATGAAAACTAAAAATCAGTAAGATTTACTTATATTAAATGTAAATGAGGTGGGTGTAGTCTGACACCTATAATCCTAGAACTCGGGGAGGCTGAGGTGGGTTGATTGCTTGAGCTCAGGAGTTATATAGACCAGCCCAAGAGCAGACACTGACTCTCCTAAAGATAGAAAAACTAGCTGGGCATTGTGGGGGGCGCCTGTAGTCCCAGCTACTTGGGCTGAGGCAAGATCACTTAAACTCAAGAGTTTAAGGTTGCTATGCACCATGGCACTCTACCCAGGGCTCTGTCCATAAATAAAAAAAATAAATAAATAAGAGATTCTATTCATAAATAAATAAATAAATGTATTAACATTATCATAGAAGTTAAAATTTGGGTTATTTGGCAACAGGAGATTTCAATTTTTTTCTTTTTTGTTTACCTATTTTCCAAACTTCCCGTAGTGTTCTTCTCTGACTTTTACAAATACAAAAGGTAAAACATATGTCAAAATTTTCTCATAAAATAAAGTAGGTGAACATATGTGTGGAATACTGACACTGAAAATGGTGGGATTTCTTGAAATCCCTTCAGGAAGACTATTTTGTAATTTAATGATATTAGATTTCTTTTTTGTTTTGTTTTTTGGTGGATGATGCAAGCAACGATTTAATGATCTTAAATTTCATTTTATTTTCTGAATTCTTTTCCTCTTTCACCCTTCAAATAAAAGCACTTTTCCAAACATATTATAAATGGTTATTCTAAAATTGTTAGGAGGATGATACTCATTTCATAGATTCTCATCCAATCAATGTATTTGAATACTAATACAGGCTTTTAGTTTGCAATCTTAGTGATTGAATTCATACTGACAAGTTCAGCACAGACAAAATTGTAGGAATTCTTCTTGGAGGTAAGGAAACTTGTGTACTTTCCAAATCATTTCAAACTCAAATGGTTTACAATTCAGGTATAACTATAATGACAGGGCAAAGTGTACATTTAGGAAAAATCAGACACTGAAACAAAGAGCAATGCCCAAATTTAAATGCTTCTATTATTTAATTGTACTTACGAAGCCAGTTTTAATAATGTACAGAAAACATTATTCATAACTAAATTTTAAAAAGGTGAATTTATGGAACAATTGTCACATAAAGCATAAGCCAGTGTGAAGGCGTTTCGTATTCAAGTAGGTTTGCTGCAAACATAGGCTAAAAAATCAGTACATCTCCACTATTACTTCTAACTATAGTTGCAAATAACAATTCAATACACTAACCTACAAATTTTAAATTTGTTCTTCCGTGCAAAGAATTTTCATCGTTAACATATTGCATGAAGTGCGAACATTCCATCACGGGCTCTGTCAGAGGACTGTCAGAGCAAGGCTGACTGGAAAATTAAAGTCCCCATTTCTTTCTAGACAGACGAGGCTTTTATGCCAAGATTGGGGTCACTAATAAGAACATTGTGAGAAGGTCACCTTTAGAACCACCAGAACGGCACCTGGAAGCCAGCTGTCAGCAGTCATCCCTTAGTAATAAAAGCATGAGTCAGACCTATGAAACTGACCTTTAATTACAAGAGTATACAAATAGGAATTGCAGAAGGAGGACAAACATTTGACAGCCACAAAAATTACTTATCCTTCGATTTGGTTCTAAGTACTAATGTCATTTATTTCTAGGAACCCGTAAGTATATCAACACCAAAAATGATTAAACTTCTATGAAGCACTCAGTCAGAAATCTGCAAATCTGGGGACAGAGTGGAAATCATTTTCAGTCTTAAAATTGAGTAGCCTGACCTTGTCGTGTAACCTTTTATTACTCCACAAGGAATATCCTATTACATGAAATGACCTTCCGTAATTGCTATCTCTTCCAAATATTTCCTTCCCGATCCATGATAAACGGAGATGCAGAGCCAAGCGCTGCAATTTCAGATCACTCCTTTCCTCCCATTTGAAATATCAGAACGACTTTATTTAATTACTAAGCTTCTCTCTTTGATTTTTTAATTTATAAAGTCAACTTTAAAGCATTATTTTATTTCTCATAAATTTGAAAAAATACTAAACATTTATTAGGAAAAGTATTTGTCCATTTCATGAAAAATTAAAACAAATTAATAAAGACGCCTAGAGTGTGGT
>NW_003852434.1:452752-455345 GCF_000181295.1 Otolemur garnettii
TCACTATGTCACCCTTGGTAGAGTACTGTGGCGTCACAGCTCACAGCAACCTCAAACTCTTGGGCTTAAGAGATTTTCTTGCCTCGGCCTCCCACGTAGTTGGGACTATAGGCATCCGCCATAATGCCCGGCTATTTTCTTGTTGCAGTTGTTATTGAGAAAACTAATTTTGAAAGAAAAAAAAATGTACTTTTGATTTGTTAGTGTGTTCATTTTTCCTTTCCAAATATTTAAGACTGATGTATTTACCACAAAACAATCAACTGATAAACCTTAACCTAGCAAAGAATAGCTTACTTGTTTAACACTTAAATAAGATGACAGGACAAACGCTATACTAGGCACGAACCACACATGTACAGTCATCGTACTGGCTTTACCCTACAGAACAATTCTATGGCATAAGTACAATTGTTATTCCCATTCTACCCTATTCAAGGTCACACAACTTGGAAGTAATAAAACCAGAATTCAATCAATCTGCCTGTAATTCAGCATACTTCAGGCTGATTTTCATTCAAATATATCAAGAGTTCTAAGGTAATAGAATAAATGTAATAGTTTCTTTTTCAATTGTTTCTATTCAGTCACATTCCTGTATCGGACTTTTTTATCCTATGAAAACTGTGTAACTGTTAGGCACGGCTTTGCCCCATCAAACAAATGCTCTGTATTCTAAGATCTGTCTTTTAAAATGACTTATAATAACTATTTTCCTCCTGCTTCACTGGAGAATGAGTGGCAGGTGGCAAGATGAAACTTGATACATTTATTTGAAAAATGTAAATAAAAACACACACATATAGATGTATTTAAATTCTGTTGTAATCAACTGCTGTTGTTTTTTCTTGCTCAGCACTGTTCGAGGTACTTTAGATACACCAGTGCACATAAATGACAAAACGCACATGTTTGTCTGATATACGCCTGTTGGAATAGATTCTCAAACCAAATTTACCTCTTTGCAGTTGTTTTCCCCTCAGTAAACGACAGTATAAATCATATCTCGTACTTGCGTTGTGTGATGATTGAATTAAATAATCCTTATAAGGTGCTGAGTGTAACATCAGGGAAATGGCTAGAGCTTTTAAAATGTTAGCACATATCATTTATGACTGATTTAGATGGAAGTTCCTCAAATTTTTTAAGAGATGGGGTCTCACTGTGTCACCCAGGCTGGAGTGCACCGCACAATCATATTGTGATACGTGGACTCAGCCTGGTTATAGACCTCAGATACTCAAACACTAATCAAGTGTTTCTGTGAAAGTATCTTCTATATATAATTAAAGTCCATAATCAGCTGACTTTAAGTAAGGGATATTATCCCAGATAATCTGGATGGGCCTGACTCAATCAGTTAATAAAGACTTCAGAACAGAGCTGAGACTTCCTGGGGGGTACAAATCCCACACTTGCCAAAAGTTCCAACCTGCCCTCCACATGGACAGCTCTGCAGGTTTTCAGCTCACCTACCACTCTCTGTAGTCACACAAATCAAATTCTCGTTATCAAACCAAATAAACAAACAAAACTTCTTTATATCTCCTACTGCATCTGTTCCACTGATTAATAAATCCACCAATCAACAATAAAATCTTGGTATCAATTACTAATTGTGGTGAACTGCTAAATATTTTCTTTGAATTAATTATATTATTTTAGTGCTTATACAAAGTATTTGAAGAAGTAATATTAATACAGAATTGAAAGGGGGATTTAAAAATAAGCAAATAAACATAAGTCATTGCATTCTAACTATAAATAGCACACATGGCACAAAAGCAGGTGCACATATGTATTCCCTTTTTTTTTTTTTTGGCAGTTTTTGGTCGAGGTTGAACCCACCACCTCTGGTATATGAGGCCAGTGCCCTACTCCTTTGAGCCACAGGCGCTGCCCCATATTTATTCCATCTTAGCATTCTTTAAACTGTTCCACATCCAGAAACTAGGGTAGGCACTGGAATTATAAAGATAAAAGAAAATATCTGCCACGCAGAAACTTCAAATGTAGAGGGGACTGATACACAGAAAGCATAATTACAAAAGGCAGCCAGGGAAGGCAAGGCAGGGTCAGAACTGCTACTGTCTTGTTCACTGTGTCACTTAGCACAGTGCCAGGCATGAAGGAGGCACGTGATGATATTAGCCAGTAAGTATGAAATGGCTGATTCCCTAAGTCCTGAGTCTGACAGTTGATATCTCTGACGTTTCACTTTGACACTTCTTGTTTGTACTTTTTACTTTTTTTTTTTTTTGGCCTGGACTGGGTTTGAACCCACCCCCTCCAGCATATGGGGCCAGCACCTTACTCCTTTGAGCCACAGGCACCGCCCCTTGTTTTCACTTTTTATTGTAAATGTACATCTTTAGTCTCTCGAACGCATGTTTTGGCTTGTGATTAGCTTCCAAATGGTTTTGTAGAGCAATTTTTGCGAAAACATAATAAAGTCCAAACCAGTGCAGCACAGACTCCTCAATATATCAATGAGTGTTTGGGAAGGTTGTGGCCAATGAACACACAATTCTTCAGTGGTCTGAAAAGTTCCATTATGGTGATTTTCATCTTGAAAATGAGCCACATGGGCAAC
>NW_003852434.1:456267-460554 GCF_000181295.1 Otolemur garnettii
TAGCAACAAGATCAGGTGAGATCACAACAACACTACAGAAACAAATGACATGAGAAATGGTAAGAATTTCCCTTATTGGAAGTAGCGGTGTAGAGGAAAGGAAGGCAAATGGTCAAGTACAGAGTATCCAGAAATGTTGGCCGTTCTATTTGAAATCCATAGTCATAGTCAATAAATACATGTTTACTTATCAGGATAAAATACAATTCTCATTATATTAGAAAATCAGAAAATAGAAAGTGAAAGTATAGATGGATAAGAGAGAATTGACAAAAAAATAAAAGCAAAGACCTTCCAATTATTAGAATACAATTAAAATAGTAAGTTCATGTCCCACCCTTTTGTTCAGTGCTAACTCACCTTGAGCATTTTTTTTAAGATGTGAAAGAATAGCACAAAGACTGTCGATGGCCTAAAGTTAAACGTGGAGGAAAAAGATCCAAAAATAGGCATGAAAATAACTATATCCTGAAAACTTGGAGAAAAGTATAAAACGTGAAAGAAAACATTCCATTCAGTCCAGCTTCTCTCTAAAGTTCCATATTATGGTGCTTTCCTTGCTGGTTGCCAGGAGTAGCCCTTCATCTTATGACACATCACTGAACAGTTACTAGGTTTATCATAAAATTTTTTCTGTGATAGTATATGTCTCTAATAATTTAATTTTTCTTGCCTTAGCTATTGAATAGTTCTTTTTATAAGTCTTTCCTTGCATAATTTTTTTTCTAGAACAAAATTGAAATCTCACAAGTGATAGAGCAAAACGGAAAGAGGTATGAATTCTGTTTGTAAGGTTCGCTGTTCTGTTACTGAACTCTCTATCAGCAGTATTTATTGGAACACCGGTATGTTTTGGTCAGACAAAGATAGTATCTTTGGCACTTACATGTAATCTGAACTATCCAGTGGCTTCCTTGAATGTTGAACATAAAACAAGCATTTATGAAGCCCCTGCTTACTAAAGAATAGGAAATTTTGGATAAAGTATTATTTTATTTTAATAAACAGGAAATATTACTGGTGTAATATTGTACATTGTGTCTTCCCAAAAATCCATTTGTTGAAGTCCTAACTTCCAGTACTTTTGGATGTGACTATATCTGAGGGTGAAACGTTTAAAGAGATAACTGAGTTAAAATGAAGTGAATATAACTTGAAGAAGAATCGGTCACGTCATAAAAAGAAGCGATCAGGACTTAGGCACGCATAGTGGGAAGAGCACGCAAAGACAGGAAGGTACGTTATAAAGAAAGCCCTCCAAAGAAGCCAGCCCTGCAACACCTCAATTTCACCTTCCAGCCTCAACAACTGTGAGAAAGTAAATTTTCATTATCCAGCAACAAGGGGGGTCCTTGGTAAGGGGCCCAAAAAAAAACAAATTAAAGGGCAATTCCTGGGAAAAAAAAAAAAAAAAAATTTACTAGTGTTAATAGTTAAATAAAAGGATCTTAGAGTTTCAGACCAAACTCCCACCTAATAATGAATCTGTATTGTTCCCACTACTGCCCTCTCTCCCTCCAAATATCTCAGGGAGATGTGTAATCCAGCCTTTCAGGTCACACTTCTAAGCTCTAAGGACAGAAAGTTTATTACCTTGTCATTATGGTTCCCTTCTTCCAAATGTGACCTATGTTATTTAAAACTAAATTGTATAGAGTTTTGTGTAAATAAACAAATATATAAATCATACAGAATTTTGTTTGTGTGTCTACAGACATGGGTCAGTATGAAAGTTTTGAGACAGACTGTGTTATGGTCCATTATTTCACTTCTAAGAAACACAATGAGAAAAACTTGTACCCTCATATTAATTTAAAATAAAAAACCAAACCAAACAAAAACCCCACACAGTCTTCAGCATTCTGATTCACTCAAGCAAGTTTCAACTGGCTCAGCTCATCAGTAATTCATTTGTCACAATTCCAGTGGAGTTTACATTTCTTGATTACTGTGCAACTCAAAACTTATAGCAATGGGCTTGGTGCCTGTAGCACAGAGCTTATGGCTCCAGCCACAGACACCAAGGCTGGCAGGTTCAAACACAGCTCAGGACAGCGAAACAACAATGAACAACTACAACAAAAAAATAGCGGAGCGTTGTGGCAGGTGCCTGTAGTTCCAGCTACTTGGGAGGCAGAGGCAAGAGAATGGCTCAAGAGTTGGAGGTTGCTGTGAGCTGTGATGCCACAGCACTCTACTCAGGGCAACATAGAAAAAAAGGAAAGAAAAGAAAAACTTCTAGTAATGACTGACCTATATATAAATATATATGTGTGTGTAGTGCACATACATACATACATACTCACACATGCATGTGTTATATAGAGATATGTATATGTAGGATATCTATATATTGTAAACACATGTATATCCATTTAATACACATATACTAGGTTTAGTACAGGCAGCATCAGAAAAAAGTCAAAACTTTTTTTATAAATTAGATATTAAAAACTTTTCTTTATCTCCATTTCTTTATCTGCACAGTTGCCTTTTATCTCAAGATCCTAGGTTAGGTGTTCTCCAAGCCTCCACAGAAAGCTAATTTTAGCCTCTTCAGCAGCACTGAGGGCTGATGAAGTTCATCACTGAAGTTCATCAAATTCCATATATAATATTAGAACTGCATTACATATGTGGTCCATTACTTCTGAGTAACTCTCGGAGAAGGCACACACCTTATTCATTAGAACTTCCCATTTTAACCCTGGCAGAGCATTAGTACACATTGTGGAGACTACATTTTCCAAATATGGCTTCACCCGGCAGGGTCTCCCTTTGATACCGTTGAAGATCTTGTGATTACATTGACTCAAAGAATGTGGTGGAAGTGACACCGTATGGCTTTCAAGAATAGATCCATAAAAGGTACAAGCCTTCTTTCTGCTCCTCCCAAGACACTTGCTGCTGGAATCCAGCGGCATCCTGGAAGGAAGGCAAGACCCAATCAATGTTCTGTCCTTGCCAGTCCCATCAAGGCCCTTGGTTGGCAAAGGGACAAGCACCAAGAATGTGAGTGAAATAGTTTTGTCTTCTAGGCGAGGCTTAAACACCAGAGAGCAGAGAAAAATTCGGCCTGCTGCGCCCTGTTGGAATTCCTGAACCAAAATCATGAAGGATAAATCACGTTTACTGTTTAAACCAATTAAGTTATAGGAAAATTTATTACACAGTAACAAGCAGTATACTTGTAAAAAGTATTTTTAATTAACAACAGAAATAGCCTCTGATCCCCCTGGACAAAGTTTCATTAATTTTTTTACCTAAATGATACAAGAAAAAAAAATTGACATAAGTGACACAGTGAATTGATTGCATGTTACGTGTGTGACATGTTTATGGGACAGGTAAAATTCTTCAGTGTTACGTTGTCTACAGCTTAATACAACAGAAACAGAAAATAATAAAAGCAGCAAATTGTGCGAGTATGTACACACACACACATACACATGTGTATGTAGAGATATATTTCAAATAGGCATGCATATAAAAAAAGCAGTCTGATAAATGTGCTGACTTTCTGAGTTATGTTTCTAATTTTAAGTTTGGAAGGCACCCTGGAGCTATCCTTGGAGAAATTTTGCTGTAGTAAGTACAGACAAGTAAGTATCCACTCTCCACTCAAAACAACACGTTATGAATTGTCTAAGCATAAGATGAAATCATCAAAGTTATGGGAAAATAACATTCTTGGAGAACATATAATAGAAAGCCTATATTATTTAAATGATGCTTAATTTAAGATTGCAATAATTTGATATCCTAGAATCTAGAAGAAACATTTTGAAAAGAAGACAAAAGGCACTTGATACATTGTAACACATAGAATTTATAAAACATTCCAGATGAACAGTAGGCAATATCTTCAGGGGAAGAGTGGTTTAACCACAATACATTTTAAAGTCATTCTTTCTAGAGAAGTATGTCAAAAATTACACATTGTTAAAAAACATACTCTACCTGAATTTATCAAAGAAACAAGAAAAAAAAAACCCTAAGAAATTAACATTATAATCTTTTAAAAGCAATTATTTAACACTTATGGAATGAACATATTTCATGTAATTATAAATAAGCTATGCTGAATCTAATATTTCTATAGATTTTCCGTTTATTAGAGAAAAATATATCCAATTTTCATGTGTCTTTATTACAATCTCCTCTCACTTCTTAGCTATTAGCACAAAGTTGTTAAGTTGTTTTATCATGGCTATTTTGTTATTTGAATGTTCATTTGTTGTTTATAATACTGATGATTATTACATACAACCCAATGTAGGCCAAAGC
>NW_003852434.1:460943-485471 GCF_000181295.1 Otolemur garnettii
GCACTTGGGCTGCTTCTATGTCTTGGCAATTATGAACTGGGCTTCAATAAACATTCTGGTGCAGATGTCTTTGTTGTAAAATGATTTTTGATCATTTGGGTATATACCTAGTAAAGGAATTGCAGAATCAAAGGATAGATAGGTCTACTTTTAGTTCCTTGATTATTCTCCAAACTTCTTTCCAAAAGGGCCATATTAGTTTGCATTCCCACTAGCAGTGCAGAAGTGTCCCCTTCTCTCTGTATCCATGCCAACGTCTGTAGTTTGGGGAATTTGTGATGTGGGCTAATCTTACTGGAGTTGGATGATAACTCAAAGTGTTTTCAATTTGCATTTCTCTGATGATTAAAGATGATGAGCATTTTCTCATGTACTTGTAAGCCATGTGCCTGTCTTCTTCAGAGAAGCTTCTGTTCAAGTCTATTGCCCACATAAAATGGGGTTATCTGTTCTTTTCTTATTTAGTATTGCCCACATAGAAATGGGGTTATTTGTTCTTCTCTTATTTATTATTTATTAGTTTGATTTCTCTGTGGATTCTGGTTTCCTTTGTTGGAAACATAACCTCCAAAAACTTCTCCCAATCTTCGACTGTCTATTTGCTTTACTTATTGTGCTCTTGGCTGTGCAGAAGCTTTTCAGTTTGATCAGATCCCAGGAATATATTTTTGGTGTTGCTTCAACTGCCTGAGGGGTTCTCATCATAAAATATTTTCCCAGGCTGATTTCTTCAAGTGTTTTTCCTGCACTCTCTTCTAGTATTTTTATAATTCACATCTTAAGTTTAAATCTTTTATCCAGTAAGAATCAATTTTTGTTAATGGTGAAAGTTGGGAGTCCAGTTTCAATCTTCTACAGGTCACCAGCTAGTTCACCCAGCACCATTTGTTAAATAGGGACTCTTTCCCCAGTGAATGTTATTAACTGGCTTATCAAAGATCAAATGATGGTAAGTAGCTGGGTTCATCTCTTGGTTCTCTAGTCTGTTCCATACATCTACCTCTCTGTTTTTGTGCCAGTACCATGCTGTTTTGATCACTACGGATTTATACTAGAGCCTGAAGTCTGATAACGTGATTAAGTCCTGATTTGTTTTTATTTCTGAGTAATATCTTGGCTATTTAAGGTTTTTTCTGATTCCATATAAAATGAAGTACTATTTTTTCAAAGTCTTTAAATTATGGCAATGGTGCTTTAATAGGGATCGCATTAAATCTGTAGATTCCTTTGGGTAACATGGACATTTTAACAATGTTGATTCTTCCCAGCCATGATCATGGTATGTTTTTCCATTTGTTAATATCTTCATCTATTTCTTTTCTCAGAGTTTCATAACTCTTTTTTTAGAGGTTGTTCATGTCCTTTGTTAGGTAAATTCCCAGATATTTCATCTTCTTGGACACTACTATGCAAGGAATAGAGTCCTTAACTATATTTCCAGCTTGACTATTGTTGGTATATATAAAAGCTACTGATTTGTATGTATTGATTTTGAATCCTGAGGTGCTGCTCTATTCCTTGATCGCTTCTGAGAGTACTGTAGTTGAGTCCCTGGGATTTCCCAGGTATATAATTATCTCATCTGCGAAGAGTGAGAATTTTACCTCATCTGACCTGATATGGATTCCCTGGACCGCCTTCTCTCAAATTTAAATTTTGATGTATAGACTATTTCTGTCTTGTATTATCAATGCTATATGTGTGACAACATAAAATAAAATATGGGATGT
Organism: Otolemur garnettii; assembly: GCF_000181295.1. NCBI lineage: Eukaryota > Metazoa > Chordata > Mammalia > Primates > Galagidae > Otolemur > Otolemur garnettii. The sequence continues at coordinate 462,674 of NW_003852434.1, forward strand.
GTTATCATAAAAATTATTAATAATACTGGTTTAATCCATCATATGGTATTACATCACAGCAGTGGCAACAGCAACATCTAATATGAGAAGTACAAATATTAGCAGACAGAAGCTAATAGTAATCTTTATTAAATAACGCACACTACAGATGATGCAGGAATTTGAAAGATGTGCATTTTTGATAAGTTGGCGAAAACAACGACGAATAGCCATAAAACTAACTAAAAATAGCTATGAGGGAAATGCTAACTTTGTAAAATTGTTGGGAACTAGTCCAGAGTTAGTGTTTCAAACAGGTGGCACATTCCTGCTTCCTTACTTATCCATTTTCTTTGACGTGGCAGAAAGAACAAAGAACGACAGGAAGACATTGCCAAAGCATGACGCAGGCTTGCTCTGGCCGTGGCACTGCACTGTATCATAGATTAGATCCTCACTTTAAAGTCACTTAATTTGCCTCTGTGTGTCAATATAATTCCATCCCACTATGCCAGGATCTCAAAAGGGAAAAGGAAGCAGAAAATCCCACAGAAGCTGAGAAGCACCGTGAGTGCTCTGTGTGTGCTAATAACTGTAGCGTCACCCTCACCCCACGCCCTCAGGCCTCGCCAACTGATCATTGCCAGATAACAATAATTCATAAATTCCATAATCTAAATAATATTTAATCACATGACCCACACAGATACCCTAAAAGGCCATCATACTAAAGTTTAATATTCCCAAAGATTATATTTTTATGTGTGTGTATTCTGTTTGTATAGACTAAATGTAGGCATTTATGAATAAAAGGGCAATAACCTGCCCTTTTATTCTGGAATTTAAACTTCATGAAGGTAGGGGCTAAAACAAGTTCCTTGTATATTAGGCATTAAATAAGAGGGTTTTTTTGGTTTTTTTGATGAATCACTCCTCTCATGTAATGACCTCATTCAACATTTACTATTGCATGAAAATCATATTATACACAGGGGTGGACATAAAGTTTGTGTACAATTGAAAATAGTTTAAAGTTCATATATCTTATTTTATTTATTTATTTTATTTTATTGCAGTTTTTGGCTGGGGCTGGGTTTGAACTCACCACCTCCGGCATATGGGGCCAGTGCCCTACTTCTCTGAGCCACAGGCACCACCTAGGTATTTTATTCTTTAATAAACTAATGCCACAGGCTCTACTCTTATGTGGTCATCCCCCTCCTCCACAGTTAGGCTTTCTGTGGTTTCAGTTACCGATATACAACCATTGTCCAAAAATATCATATGAAAAATCCCAGAAATAAATAACTCATAAATTGTAAATTGCATGATAGTCCAAGTACCACAATTAAGTCTTGTGCTGTCTCACTCTATTCTACCTGGGATATGCATCACCCCTTCATCCAGACTTATCCGTGCTACTGCTCCATTAGTCACTTAGTAAAGGTCTCCACGACCAAATAGTTTGGGCAGCATTCCAGTGCCAATTTCATGTTCAAATCACTCTTTTCTTATATAATACTGGAGCCAAAGCACAAGAATAGTGATGCTGGCAATTCGAACGTGCCAAAGAGAAGTTGTAAACTGCCCCCATTAAGTGACAAGATAAAAGTCCTAGACTTATTAAAGAAAAAATTTTGCATGCAGAGGTTGCTAGGATCCACAGTAAAAACACATTTTCCATCTATGAAATTGTGCATAGTATATGATTATAATTGGTCTATTTTATTGTTAGTTATTAGTGTTAATGTTAATGCACCTAATTTGTAAATTAAACCTTTTTTTAGGTATGTATGTGGAAGGAAAAAACGGTGTACCTAAGGTTTGGTAACACCAGCGTTTTTAGCCACTCACCAGGGGTCTTGGAGGTACCCCCTCTGGATAAAGGGGGGCTGCTTATTTTACCCAGAATTGAGACCTTCTGTATCAATCCCATTCAACTGGACCAAGGACTGGCAGCCTCTCTGTCAATATAAATGCATGTTCCAAATAATTTTTCCAAGAAGATAATAATACATACAATAAATAACTCACTGTTCACTTCAGGAAATACATCTTAAATACTTTTGGATAAATACTGAGTTTGTTTGGACAAACAAATTCGTCATCAGGAGAATTATTTGCTCATGTGAACAAAGAACTCACTTAACACTACGTATCAAAATTTACCTCAAGATTCTTGATTTCCTGTGTCTGCCAGTTCTAAACTATTACATGACAATGTTCTCTAAGTCCCATTAAGTGCTCCAACTGGAAAGAAAAAAACAAAACAGAACAGAACAATAACACTAAAATCTACATAAGATCACTGAAGCCCTAATCCACAGCCCTGTAAACCTCCTTCCCCACTTTCTGCTCTTGAGGCATTCTTAAAACTCCATCAAAGCAGAATCTTCCTTGCTGCAGTGTGTTCAATACATTGAGCTTTGCTTGATTAATAGGTTTTTCTGGTGGTCTTTTGGGAACAGCTCATAAGTTAAGATTTCTCCAAGAAAAACCACTGACTGCCTGCCATAGCTCAGAGTTCTTGACTCGTAAGTGGGGAGGTCTCCCGAGGCCTGTGAACGCCTGTTCAGGGGTTTCTGTGATGGTGGCAGCAGGGGACGTTCTGTATTGGGTATGAGCTATGACACTTTTTTACAGAGTTTCCAAATAATTTATTTTAGTTTTTAGAATAAAGACCCCCACTGTTTTAGGGATATGTTGATTGTCTGACCATACTTTAAAGCTAGTCTTTGGTGGATATCAGCCTTGCTGCTATACAACCGCTTGCCTTCCTGATGGTGCTCATCTTTTTCTTTTCTGAATATATAGAGGTTGGTACAAATGGCTGAGGAGAGACAGAAGTTTAGCAGGACTGAAACTTGGCCCAGTGCAGATAACTAATTATTAATTTGTCCTGTTAAATAGCATTTATATAGGACAAACTTTGCCTTGAGGCACACATCCAAAACTTACGAGAGCTTTTCTCAGCTTGACCTGCTTTGTCCGGTTTAATTCTAGATAAGTCTCATCTCCAATCATTCATTTATCAGAGATTAAAAATTTCCTGTGGATTCTAGTAACAGAGGCAACTATTACACTCAGGAGCAGAGATGCCAGGTACAAAAACACCAGGATCAATCATCATTGGATCTTTCCACATTTGTCTCTTACATATATTCACTCTGTAAGTCTAATTTGAGTGCTATCTTTCTAAATGGCATAATATGTATATAGACAATTGCTGTGAATTAAATTGTGTCCCCTCCCTAACTCATATATTGAAGTGTTAACCCCCAATGTGATAGCACTTGGCAACAGGACCCTTGAAAGCTAATTAGGCTTAGAGAAAGTCATGAGGTGAGACCTTCATGATGGGATAAGTACCCTTATACATGTTAAGAAGAGACACCAGAGGCTTGGCACCTGTAGCTCAAGGGGCTAAGGTGCTAGCCACATACACCAGAGCTGGTGGGCTCAAATCCAGCCCGGGCCCACCAAACAATAATGACAACTACAACCAAAAAAATAGCCACGCATTGTGGCGGGCACCTGTAGTCATAGCTACATAGGAGGCTCAGGCAAGAAAATCACTTAAGCCCAGGAATTGGAGGTTGCTTGAGCTTTGATGCCACAGCACTCTATCCAGGGCATCAGCTTGAGGCTCTGTCTAAAAAAAAAAAAAAAAAAAGAAAAAGAAGAGACACTAGAAAGCTGGTTCTTTCTCTTCCCCACCATGTATGGACACAGCAAAAACACAGCTGTCTACAAGCCAGGAAGAAAGCCCTTATCAGAAACAGGTCATACTGGCACCTTGATCTTGAAGTTCCTGCACCCAGAACTATGAAAAAATAAATATCCATTGTTTAAGCCACTTCGTCTATGATATTGGTACAGGCAGCAAAATCTGACTGAGATAATAACACAAGCAACTTTGGAAAATTTTTGATATTAACAAAATTACTTAAATGAGAAGGGTCATAAAACAAAAATGGAGAGGAAATCGAAATATCCCACTGTCTGGATTTTCTTGGTTTGAGAAAGCCTCCAAAAGAAAGTCTGAGTCTAAAATTACCTTTTCAAAGAATTCCTTGGGTGGTTTGAAAAATTTAAAACTATTTCTTTCAGATCCTTCCGCTAACAAAGGCCTCTACCCCACTGTTCTTCCTTCATCCTCCCTTCCCCTTCATTACCTGTGCTCTCATCTTTGCTGACCTACTATAATTCTTCCCTACTCAGAAGAAAACCCTCAAAGCTAACTCTCCTCTTACAGTTAAAGCTTGCTGAGAATAGAGCAAGGGCCTTGTTTTTAAGGAACTTACATGTTAAGCGCTGGTCTCAGTATGAGCTAAGAATCAGTAAGATTTTCTGAAGCTCAGAAGGAACAGAAAGATATTCGCAGGGAAATTAAAAATATTTTAAATCTATGAAAGTCATCAGAATCAAAACGAAGTCACTTATGTTAAAAACCCTGACAAGTCCAAATCCAGCCAGGGAGGGTCAAGGAGGGCTCTCATGTACAGACGCCTGAGGACAAGAACTATCACAAGAGACTGCAAAGACCACAGTCTGGTACAAAGACCACCACAATCTCACACAGAAGAATAATTCTGCAAGGATGTCTGCCTGGCAGCCATCTATCCAGGCTCAGACTGGCATCACACTTACTATCAAACCTTGTCGTCCAAGATAATTGTCTCAAAACAAGGATGTAAACATCCTCCCTTTCCCTTGAAAAACGTGTGTCTGTTTTTACCTTTCTGAATACACATATGGTTTACTGAATAGCCTGAATATTCCCATTGAGATGCCCAAATCTTGAATCAATGTCATTTCTTTCAGAAAGTCTCTCTCTATTATTTCAGCTGACAGACACAACAGAATGATATTTCTGGAGAAATTTAAAATATTTCTAAGAAGATATAATCTCATGCTGCTGGACCTGTTATCATTTGGTTCATAGGTTATTATTATTATTATTATTTTTGAGACAGAGCCTCAAGCTGTCCTCCGGGTAGAGTGCTGTGACATCACAGCTCACAGCAACCTCCAACTCCTGGGCTCAAGCGAGTCTCCTGCCTCAGACTCCCAAGTAGCTGGGACTACAGGCACCCTCCACAATGCCTGGCTATTTTTTGGTTGTAGTTGTCATTATTGTTTGGCGGGCCCAGGCTGGATTCGAACCCGCCAGCTCAGGTGTATGTGGCTGGCGTCTTAGCCACTTGAGCCACAGGCGCCGAGCCGGTTCATAGGTTGTTATTGTAAAAAAAGAAATCGATGTGAATAACAAATTGCACAGTATAAAAAAAGAGATTTAGAAAATTTGTGTATGCACTGTGAAGCAAGACATTTTGAAGGCTCTCCCCAAACTCATTTCTACAAACAAAGATTGTACTTTAATCGAATTCAACAAGCAAGAAAAGATGAGTCCGCTGAAGACTTTAGGGACAGACGGTCCCACATTAGATAGTATTCAGAGGGAGACAGTGAAGCAGAAGTTACCCCAGATTGCCCTGTACATTTCTTAGTGAAGGTCATTAGGTAAGAAGTAGGAGAGACAGAAGCAAAATTTCCAAAATTTTCTTCCTCTTTGGAAGAGCCTTAGAACACGGCAAACTGAGACTCTACCCTGACTTCTAACTCTGCTCTAACTAATAGGGGTTTCCAAAACAATATAAGAGTAACTTAAAAATGCATAATGTGTTACCACTAAGAGTTTTTTAACCTAGATGAATAATAACATTCCAATTAAAAATCACAAATAGTTTAAAAACAATTTTCATTTCCAATAGGCTTATTTTGATGAATTCATTATTTCATTGTCTTCATTGTACCAAATAACAGTATAATGTTCATGATGATTCAGGACGAAAGTGCAGTCATCTTCTTATTTAAGGATGTAGACAGATAGAAGGTTAATAGACATGGTCGGAAGTTGTGTCTTTTTCTTTAATGATACTATCAATTGTAATTAATGGCAAGAATGGTGATCTACCATGAGATATCTTATTTTCCTTCAGTACATCTTTTGTGCACCTACTTCCATGTTTTAGATTAGCCTTTATGATTTTGCCAGTAAAATAAATTATTTTCACCAGTCTGTTGTCCACGTACATAACTTAGCATTTCCTTCTGCTTTTCTAAATTAATCTCTTTTCATTATTGCCTTGTTACAGTACTAATCTGTTTTTGGTTTTCTTTTTGATGAATTTCCTTAACCCTGTCATCTGTAAGTTTGTACTCTTATAGTATGGAAACTGCTTCATGTTTGGCAGCATAAAAGCAAAAATGAAGCTATGAAATAATCAATTAATTAGACTTGGAAAAGATCCCAACTGAAATATGATGACTTTTTTGGATATACACCTAGTAAAGGAATTGCAGGACTGAATAGCAAGTCTACTTTTAGATCCCTGAGTATTTTCCAAACTTCTTTCCAAACGGAATGTATTAGCTTACATTCCCACCAGCAGTGAAAAAGTGTTCCCTTTTCTCCACATCTACACCAACACCTGTAGTTTTGGGATTGTGTTATGTGAGCCACTCTTACTGGAGTTAGAGGATATCTCGAAGTGGTTTTGATTTGCATTTCTCTGATGATTAAGGATGATGAGCATTTTTTCATGTGTGTGTGTAGGCTATGCACCTGTCTTCTTCAGAGAAGCTTCTGTTCAAGTCTCTTGCCCACAATGAAATGGGATCACTTGTTCTTTTCTTATTTCTAGGTTTAAGTTCTCTGTGGATTCTGGTTATCAGACCTTTCTCAGAAACATAACCTGCAAATACCCTTAAAATAAATGACTCTGTTAATAGTTTCACCAAAATACTAACGAATATCTTGGTTTGTATATTTTGCTCTGAAAGCATTGCTATCTATCCTGTTACTCCTAATGCCTTATACTTTCAAAATGTTTGAATTCCAGTTATCTGGGAAGTAAAAGTCAGTAGAAATCAACCAGGAGGAGGGTGGGGCAAAAAGTGGAGTAAAAACTCCCTAATGAACATGATTTAGGTGATGGACAAAGGAATAATCTTTACTGGGCTAGTGGCAAGGTAGAAGAACTTTGTAACACTATTATTCCATTACTTTTTAACTCAAGAGATAAATATTCTACAGAATTTATCAACAGAGGAAGCACTATACCAGAGTAAATTCGTTTAGTTTTTTCATTATACATTATAATCACAAAGTCTAAGTTTCAGGAGAAACAAGACTTTTGGTTCCCATATCTTACATTTTCACTTTTCTACAAAGTAAATTAATTTTGAATTAAATAGCCTAATATAAATATTATATGCTGAGAACTATTTTTAAATCTCCATTAACATCATTATTAAATAAACAGAAGCTTGAAAAACTCAGTAGAAAACTATCTAACAATAACATTAGCAAATTTGGCCTTCTTCTTGTTCTTCACACATAGACATTGATTATGCAATTTTTCTTGCTTATTTATAATAATGAAACCTAAGTGGAGAAAACTATACGACCATTTGCTTGTTTAGATGTTTTTAATGTGGTTTTTATACTAGATTCCAAGATTGAAAATTACTTTTGCTTATATGAAAAGAACAAAATGGAAGCTAGAAAGGAAGGGACGGGAAACCTCCTGATCCTGATGGACTGAGGCTACTGAGCTATGGCTGTTCACAGTCACACAGGGAGAGGCTAACATGAACCACGCTGTGGTCTGATGAGAAAATTAGCAGACAGAGGAGAGGGGAAGGAGTGGGGAGATTCAATGAGGAAAGTAATCTCCTGGGTGTCTAAAATTGTATGATTATGTGTGCCTATGTGCAGAAAATCTTTGCCAAATCCCCCTACTCTAGGGTGAACAGATTTTAACATTGGTAAAGAGGGACAACAGGGTGGGGGGGAGCGGGGCAGGGGACAGGGCAGGGGACAGGGCAGGGCAGGGCCTGACAACAATGCAAACTTTGATAAACAGTTCTTGATAATCACTTCTCAACAATTATTTGTTATTATTACAGTTTAACATTATAAAATTAATAAAAATAATATAAAACTCATATCCTGGCGAAATAGCCACATGGCAGCCGAAAACTGTATATTCCCTTCCTGTTCTCCCACCTGATCGTGCATTCTTCTCAAAAATTGGGACTTTTTGAAAATGCCGCAGGACATGGGACAAATTGTTAAAAAGCGGGACTGTCTCACCAAAAGCGGGACGTCTGGTCACCATATGCTACTCATAATACCTAAACTCCCTGGTGTGGAAGTCAGACTTGCTCTAATCAGCTGCCACTAGCTTCACAGGCTCGTCTCACATGCTTTCTTTGTCTCACACCCATGATGTACAGCACCGCCTATGCTCCGAGTTCTTCCGTCCCTCCACTCCTTCACCTAAACCAGTGGTTCTCAACCTTCCTAATGCCGCAAGCTTTAATGTAGTTCCTCATGTTGTGGTGACCCCTAACCAAAAAATTATTTTCATTGCTGCTTCATGAAGTATGGTCGGGGGCCAACACAACAAGAAGAACTGTATTAAAGGGTCACAGCTTTAGGAAGGCTGAGAACCACTGACCTAAACTCTTCTTGCTCCCTTTAAAGTGGTGCTTCCGTCCCACCCTGGCCCAACAGATTCCTCTTTATCCTTTAAAACTGAAATCACCTGTTATCTTTTAAGGTTCTTCAATTCTGTTGGGTTTCTGTAATAGCCATGGTTCCAAAAAGCCACAGCATGTTCTAGAGACTTGGGAAGTTACCATCACACTGAGGCTCTGAGCCTTGTAAAGAACATAGCCCCAGTGTCTAAGTATAGCTAGACATAAAGGGGGTTAAACACTCAGGGTGTCAAATGCCCTCGCTAAAATGAGGGCAAGGTAGAATCATTTAACCACTGGAGCTACTAGTACCTTATTCTGCTATTGTCTACTCATCTGCAGTATGTCCCATATAAAAATGAAATAATAATTAATTTTACTTAATTCAAAAGAACACAATAAAAATGAAGAGGAGAAAGGGATGAGGTGGATTTTGCCTGATATAACTAGGGATAAACTAAGAGTCAGCTAAGAACAATCTGACATATAAAAGATAGAGTAAAAATAAATAATGTAAAGATAATTAGAAACTTGAAAAATCAATTATAAGAGTGGAAAGTTACAGATTCAAATAATACATTTCTTAAACTATCAAACTACCAAAAACTTAAAAATGATAACGATCCTAAGAAGAATGTGGTAAAATGGTTCCTTCATATGCAGCTGTTGGCCTATAATTTTATTTAATCTTCTTATAATAAAATATGCCATCATATATTCAGAGAATCAAAATTATGAACAGCCTTTCAACCTAAAATTGTATTGAATGTACTCTCCCAAGAAATTAAGAGTACTATTTTTATGAAAGAATGCAAATTAAGACATTATAAGGGCTCGGCACCTATAGCTCAACCGGCTAAGGCGCCAGCCATGTACACCTAAGGTGGCGGGTTCAAATCCCCAGCCCGGACCTGCCAAACAACAATGATGGCTGCAACCAAAAAATAGCCGGGCGTTGTGGTGGGCGCCTGTGGTCCCAGCTACTTGGGAGGCGGAGGCAGGAGACTCGCTTGAGCCCAGGAGTTGGAGGTTGCTGTGAGCTGTAATGCCACAGCACTCTACCCAGGGGGACAGCTTGAGGCTCTGTCTCAAAAAAAAAAAAAGACATTATAAGAAGAAAAAATAGGGGACTATCAAAGCTTCCACATTAAGCAAATTTTTACATAAAGTAGAGTATCTTATTTTTGATAGACTATAGTATTATTGTAAATATCCTGATTCTGGATATCAGGTCACCTAACTTGCTGTGTAGTCCACTAATTTCTTTCAAGAAATGCTTAGTAACATTTAATGAATTATTTATTATCACTTAAATATCATTAATTAAAAACATTATTTTATATATTATATGTGAAGCACTATGCTAAGATTTGATAGACATTAAAATTTTTAAAGTATTGGTATTATTATGTAAATAGTTTTGACATCATGAATTCCCAGAAATGGACTTGGGGGGACCTTCAAAATTCCATTTTAAATACTTTAAAATCTGTAAGTCTAAGAAAGTAAAATTTGTAATTCCATTTCTTTGGTAGATTCATCAAAAAGGAGCAATTTCGCCCCTATTATGAAAGCCTATAGAATTTATCAAGGTGTTAGATGTAAAATGCCCACACATACCCACGTATGCATAGAGGAGTCGAGGGTGGCCTCAATTATTAAACACTGGCCATAGAAAGAGTAGACTTAACTGCTGCTCACATAAGTTATAGTGAGAAGACCAAAATCGGGGAGGGGGACACTAATGTACAAAAATCAGGATTTGGTTTGGGTCATACTTAGAGGTCTAATAGACATCACTGAAGATCTCGAGTAGATAGTTAGTACTTGTGCCGGCAACACAGGAGAAATTTATGGGATGAAGTTAGAAACATGGGCCTACATGCATCACCACATGTAAAGCTAGGAGATGGGATGAAATAATCAAAAGAGAAGAATAGAACCTTCTCTAAAGAGACAAGTTTAGATTCCTTGAACATCACAAGAAGAATATAAGGAGAAAAGAGTAATAACTAGTATTTACTTAATGCTTAATATTTTGGTATTTACTGAAAATATTTTCAAATCCTCCACTAGCTCAGGCAAATTTTTTTAATGAAGTTTTTCAAAAGAGAGAGATGCCAGGTACCTCATTAAGATCACCTTGTTAACCATCAGTCAGTAATCGTGCACTCACACACACAACCCACACTCCATTACAGAGCTAATTAAATCTCTTGCAGGAAAAAGGTGGTGTGAATATATAAATGTCGGAATACATATTTTTCTATTAGAAAAAAATCTCAAAAAATAAAGTTTGCTGTATGGCTTTCACAGCAGGTGAGCTTTGCTATACTTCTGAGGCTGCGGCAGTCCTGAAACATTTACCAGTGTGGCTGCTAAAATATTTAAACATTCAAATCCCTGAGAGGCAGTGAGAACTGTCAATAAAATTGGAATTCACTATGTGATGTGTTTTAATTTACATATGCTTTTAAGAGAACGAAGACAATATGGATTGATTTCCCTTTTGATGAATTTCACTCAGAGTTTGTATCAGAGATTTAATGCATACAAACTCTACACTTCCAAAGGCAGAAATCTCCTTGCAAATGAATTTTGACATTGTCACAGTAATTTTTATCTCCTTTTAATAATGCTTTTTGCCTCTTTGTATAGTTGGAATCATGGTGCTTTTAACTGAGAATACATCTGAAATAGAAATTCAAATGTTACATATAACTTGATAGGTAAATATTCACTTCCATAACTTACCAAATCCATTCATTAAATTAAATAAGTACAATTTTAACTGCAATCTCATTAATTTATTCAAAAAATGCAAACTGAAACCTTTGGAAGTTCACTGGGTATATTTACTCTCAATAAAAGAAACAAGAATTTTCAATTAAACTGTATACTGATTTATTTATAACAGTGTAACTTTAATATAACTTTTATTTCTCTAAAGCAACTGAGAAAATGATAGTAAGTGTATTATTTTCCTTTGCTCAAAGGCATTTTGACAAAATACTTAATACTCCAGAAACACATGATAAATGAGAATTTACTTTGTAACATACATAGTACAGTTAAAGAAAAACACACATAAGTTATAGATAATAGTTTTCTTCATAAAATATGCTTGATAAACCTCATAATCTATAACAATTATCAGGGGTTTCCAAAGATCTTTGGATTGTATTCTAATTGTTTTATAAGATGAATGTTTTTATCACTATATATTTATGATATTCATAAATGTATACATCTTAAATTTACAAATTCATTTTTATTATTTAATTCTCTGATTCTCCCGTTATTTGTCTGTCTCCCTTTGTCTCTATTCCCCTCTCCCTCTCTCCCTCTATTCCCACAAACTCTCTCTGCTATAAACAGAACAAAAAAGCATACAGCATGTATATGATCTATATGGGAACAGGATGCCTTTTTTTACTACAGACTATGAGAGTATTACAATAAAACTATTTACTTATTTATAATGCAGAAAATAAAACACAAAGTTCAATTTCATTTACTGTTATGTTGCAAAAAAATTCACTCCTCTATAAAAGTTTCTAAAATATATTTATTCAGAGATATTTCTTATTTTTCCTTAACCATAGAATTTCAATTTTTTCTTATTAATTCTCAATTTTTCATGAGCTGGATAGTTTTCAGATGGCTTTATTTATAAGGACAAAGATAGAAATCATACTTGTCCAACTTTGCAAATATCAAGCTAAATAGCACCAATCACAGATGAGTAGTATTCTGACATGCACAGCCTGTCTTGGCCCATTCTGCACTGGGTAATCTATAAAGAGAGTTTTACTTCTCACAGTTCTGGAGGTTGGGAAGCCCAGGATCAGGGCACCAGCTTTCCAGCTGGAGAGGGCCTTCTTGTTGCACCCACACGACAGAAGACAGAAAGGGAAGCTAGCACAAGCGAACTACACCCTGCACAGGAAGCTCCTTTATAAGCCCTTTAATGCCATTAACAAACAATGGGCCATCATGGCCTCACCACCTTTTAAAGTCCTCACCTCTTAGTGTCACCATATTAGCAACAGTTGGAACTTTAGACACCAAACCCAAAGCGACTCTCTCTATTAGTAAGTTACTCAATGTGCAAGGTAAGTTCAAAGGCCGGACAGAGGTTAAGTCCATCTAAGTCCTTACAGAGAAACAAGAAGCATCTGCTAAATCAATACACGTAAAGCAACTGTCTTGAAGTATTTCTTCTATGGAAACATAGTCGTTGGCTGCAAACTTGATTAACCAATATCAAAGAGATTTATTTATGATATTATTTTGACCTTCTGATTTTCACAATATTCACTTAATTTTTCATGATATCAAAACGAAACACCCTGGAACAATGCAGATTTAAACCGTATGGGTCCACTTCTATGTGGGCTTTCTTACAGCTCTGTCACCCCAAGAAAGCAAGAGGAATCCTTCTCTTTCTGCCCCTCCTCAGCCTAGTCCACGTGAACACAACAGGAGTAAGGATGTTTATGACGATGACCCACGTTCACTTGATAAATAGTGAATATACTTTTTCTTTCTTACAGTACTCATAACAGCATTTTTTTTTCCCCAACTTTATTATGCAAATACAGTGCTTTTTATTACATAAAGTATGTGTCAGCTGACTGTTGATATCATCATTAATGCTCTGGGCATTTAAGTTTTTAGGGAGTGAAAAGTTGTACGTAAGTTGCTGATTGTGTGAGGGCCCAGTGCCCCTAAAATCCACATTTTCAATAATCAGATGTATGTCTCTTCCTACACAATTCTGTCATCCACTAAATGTACCAAAGTGATTTTTTTATGTTGTTAGAGAAGACACAGGTCAGAGGAAGATGGTAATATAGCAGGAAAATACTAATGCCAGAGTCAACTTTAAAACTCTGCCAAATAAAACAATTCTGCACTTTCACAATAGTCTCAGCTTTGGTACTTTTAGCAAAGGGATTCATTTTCACAGGTTCATTTAAAAATACAAACATAGAAAATGAAACATTAAAGTCAGATTACTACATCCTTATAACATTTGTTTGATTTAAAAGCTATGGACATCATATATGCAGAATGTGTCAGGCAGGACCAAGTCAATGGTAAAAAATCTGGCTAATGTAACAAAACCACAGGTATGCCACTTACAGAAATAGTTTCTGTTCCTGATGGCTATAATAAAGCTAGCTCACAAAATGGGGCTGATTAACATTGCATTCTAATCATTAAGAGCATGGTTTGCTTTATTCTAGAATAACAAAAATCTCATCATGCCTCCAAGCTCAAAATTAGCACATATAAATATATATCGTGGAATATAATTAAAGTAAAATTTAAAATACACTTGGAATTTCAAATCTACACTTGATCGTGTCTATATTCTCAGAAGATCATAGAGTAAGTAGCTAAAGAAATACCCTTGCTTAAAATTTTATTTAATTTGTAGTTTGTTTTTTTTTTAAACAGGTTGTTTGTTGATGTTTAATGAAAATCATCATCATAGCTATGCACTACAGCCATTAGATACAGTCAATCACAAATTTTTTAAAAGGTATCATAGAAGGGCCTTGCAATATATTACTTAAAGCAGGGGTCCTCAAACTTTTTAACCAGGGGGCCAGTTCACTGTCACTTAGACCATTGGAGGGCAGGACTGCGGGTCCCGGGATGAGTCAGCTGCTAAGCAGGACAGGCAGAGGCAGCAAAAACACCCGGTGGACCAGATAAATGTCCTAGGCGGGCTGCATGTGGCCTGCGGGCTGCATGTGGCCTGCAGGCTGCAGTTTGAGGACGCCTGACTTAAACACTTATTAAAGCTTCAACATATTTTTAATTTATGAAATTCATTAGTTTTATTAAAATATATATCCAAAAGAGTCATTCATATTCTTTCATTTTATTTTTTTTACAGTTTTTGGCCAGGACTGGATTTGAACCTGCCACCTCTGTTATATGGGGCCGGCACCCTACTCCTTTGAGCCACAGGTGCCGCCCTCTTTCATTCTACTTTCTATGAATTGCCAATTAGATAGACGATACTAAACAAGTAATTTTACTCGTGGATTTTACTTTCATCATATAGAGAATTTAGATAAGAACGCATCTCAGGTCTTTCTTTTCTAAAATATAATTTTTAACATATAGTAAAGATTTTTTTTGTCCTAATTCTCAAATGTTTGTCACAGATAAAAAAAAATCCTCCAAGAACTAACTGAGAAGACTAGGAGGAGTATCTGTGCTGGTTCCCACGAGAGTAAACATGTGGCTAAGTGTTTGACTGTTAGACACAAATGTCCCTGAACCGTCACCAACTGGCTCCTGTCTGGTTAGAAGACAAGCTGTCTTTGACTTTTAAAGATTCCCACCTGGAAGTTATTTTTGTTTCCTGCAGGTATATTACTTTCTTATAAACATACATTTTATAAAGCTGTTTAAAATAAATACCTAAAGATTTTTAAAGATTTTCACTAAGATGGTTTAGAACAACTTGAAGGCAATGCGGCTAGAAACAGAAATGCAATATTGAAAGTGCATTTCCATGTCCCAATTCCTAGAGCTATCATTCCTGGTAAACAACGTTAAGAAGATTGCTCCTGATTTATAGTAGTAGAGTGAGATAGTGGAGGAGAACCATTATCTCTTTAATTATTCAAATATTTATTTTACAGCAAATGTAGAAAAGAAAGCTGTATGTTGATTCTGATGAAATAAAAATGCATAAAGAAAAGATAAAGAGTTACAGGGCAAAAAAATGTACGCATACTTCCTTGCAAATCTTTGCTTTGAAAGGCTGGCCCAGCTCCCACCCCCAGTTACTTCCCAGCTGGACTTAGGTATTTCTTTCCTCCTCTTTTCCCTATAATGATCCCCACTCACAGGATGCCTCCCCTTGACCTGCCTCTTTTTGTACTTTAGTGGAATATAGTTTAAGTACAACCTCTCCTAAAGCCTAACCCACCTACTGCACCCAGAAAATATTTCTTTCCCCTGAATATAATATGTGTACCTCATTTTTTTCAGCCTTCATCATTGTAGTGTTTAGTCTATTTTTCCATAGATAAATATTAACTCTTACAATAGATCAATAGGTTTCAGAATTATGTTAGTAGCTGAATACCGACGTAACTCTAAACAGAGAAAGACATTACAAGATGAGAAAGCAGCGCTTAAAGAATCCCACAGGTGAGAGAAAATGTGTTACAGTCAAGTCATGTGTCTGATACCACCAAATCCCTACCCTGCCAAGGCACATGTGGCTTCCTTGAAGACTTCCAATCATACTTCCCTTCCTCTAGAAGAGGACTGTCCAAACTTTTGGCTTTTCTAGGCCACTTTGCAAGTGGAAGAATTCCTTGGGCCACACATTAAATATACAAACCCTAATAAAAACTGACGAACAAAAATAAAAGGTCTGTGTATAATTTTTGTGATCTGCCACCACAAATAATCCAAAAATCCTCACATGATAATCCTAATTACATATAATTACATATATTATAATAGACATATAATTACATATATACATTATATAATAATCCTAATTATGCAGCAGGCCATTCAGAATCCCAAGTTTGTGATCATTAATATAGAAAATATACATGTCAAAGAAATAAAACGTCTTTGGGCTTTTTATATTTTTATTATAAAAGAAAAAGAAAAGTGGGCATCTTTAAAATCTAATGGGATATTTGACATTGTATTTGAAAAACTAATGCATCAATATCTGGTTCATGGAAATAGTTGCAATTCTCAGTGAGTTCTCAAGGTGCTCATCAGATACTCAGGTTCTAATTTTACATTTAATGTGCTTCATTAGAGGATTTTGCTCACAAACGTTTGTCTGCCCCAAAAGCAGATAGCGTAAGTGAGCATATTTGTCTCTGCAAAGATAGGAGATCCATAAAAGTCCAGTAAAGATACATGATCAAATTTTCCTTTAAGTTGAATGGCAGATTGCAGCTCTACCAATTCCATTTGAAAATTGGCAAATAACATATTGACATTGATGGAAAATGGAGTTGAAAATGTGGCAAAATATTGATTATTTTCCCAGAAATTGTGACATCTGTTTTTAAATTCTTGTATCAAATCAAAACAGAAGGCTGAGTATTTGTCACTGTTCACAGAACTGTGTTCAGCCAATGTGTCAAAATGCATAAAATTATTTGTCTTAATTGGCGCTTGCCAGAATTTCTGTTTCATTTGAAATGCCATTATGGTTCAAAACATTGTATTGGTAAGTTTTTCACCTTGAAGATGCATGTTTAGCTCATTTAAATGAGTGGTTAACTCCACTAAAAAATGCTAAAACTACAACCTAGTTATCATCAACTTCGGGCACAAGTTTGGTTTTTGATACCACAAATGACTTGATAACATTTTGCATATCATAACATCTTTACAATATTTGGCCTCAACTTAGCCATCTTAAATGAGAAAAGTAAATGACACCACCATAGTTAGCATCAATACTTTTAAGTATTCCATCACCTGGAATTGGTGATGATTTGATTATTCAAAGTCTTGGTGACAATTTGTGTGATATTATCCATTTTGAAAAATTCTGTGCACAAACTTTCTTGGTATACTATGTAATAATACTTCATCAGACGTAAGTTTGGGGTGGCAATTGCACTGACTTCTATTAATTTTACAAATCCCCCTGTCTTATCTACCATCACCGAAGCCGAAGACAAAGAAAACTGCTTTAACTTGTATTTTACTGCTTCATATAAATCTATTAATTTACTTGTGTCTTGTAATGGCACTAAAGAAGCCTTTTCTTCAGCGATTTTATATTTGTCATCAATACCCCTAAAAATGGACAAATGAGCCATATTGGTAGTATCAGGGCTATCATCCATCACCAAAGCATAAAACTTAAAATTAGCAGCTTTACTCTCCAAACTTCTTTTAATATATTTTCTAATTTCTTTAATTACTCTGGCTTTAGTCTGCTGAGACAAATTTTTAAAAATCCCCCTTCTTTAGGGAAAATTATATCTGCCATGTTTTCCATACATTGCATAATAAACTCAATATCAGCAAATGATTTTGACTATTTTTGCTATTAAATACGCTATCACATAAGTAGCTTTTACAATGGAATCTGACTTTTGACTTTTAAACAAATATTTTGTTGTGAAAACAGAGGTTTTTTTAGTTCTGCTATTTTGTCCTATGACAAAACCTTCCATACGCATCAAATTTGGCAACAAGTTTTTGCATATAATGCCTTCTCAATTCATAGTCTTTGAAACTTGCACAAATCAAGCAGAGTACCTTCCTATCAGCCTCTACAAAAAAGGAGTCATCTGTCTACTTTTTATTGAACAGGCTTCCTTCATCCGTAATTTTTCATTTTGGGGGTTCTGTTTCCTTTAGATGCTACACTGGGATTAAAAAAATAATAATATATGAGGAACTGTATTTAATTTTTTATAAAAATTAATGGACAGGAAAATCAAAAGCAAGGTTTGGGCCCTTCCGGGACTCTGCTGCTGATGCAAGGTAAGGTGGAGGGCAAATTATAAAGCATGCCTCTGACATGTGAGGCACTCCCAAGGTGTGAAGTACCCCTAATAATCAAATAAGAATGCTTATCTGACTTCTAAATAACATGCCTAACACTGCAATGGCAGGTTAAAATATTACTGACAATCACAATCTTGCCAAGTCCCCACAAGCACATACAACATATGATGATATCAATTCAACTGTCTGCTTTTGGACAATTACACGCTGGATGCTGTACAATGCCACTGAATGGAAGCCATGCATGTATGCACAAATAGTGAGAGCATACGTACGTTTATTTTGTGTGACATTTAGACACATACTTCTCTACAAAGTTCATTGCTTGAGAACCCCATAATGGGTTCCACCAAAAAAAAATCTCAAAATATTTTCCTTAAGTTTATGACTGTGTATTACGCCACATTCGTAGCCATCTAGGATGCATGTGGCTCAGGGGCCATGGGTTAGACACCCCTGCTCTAGGAGTTCCAATTTGTAAGCCACCTCCCTGCACCAATTCACCTCATCTATCCCACACTCACTGGTCCTTCATGTAAAAGCTAAAATGCTCCCTTCCCAGGGGGTCTTTCCTCATCCCCATCAAAGTTGCTACTTCCTTCCACTGCATACTGCTCCTTCTTCATTAGTAATTGTTTAAAAACAGAATTTTCTATTAGACTGTATGCTACATGGCTCATGTTTGCTGCTACTAAAACCCTAAGGCCCATAGTAAACCTTCAAAAAATATTTGCTGAAAGTAAAGTTTAGCATGCAAGAAAAGCGGTGAGTGTTGAAGCTTGAGACGTTTGTAGCCATGCTAATGAAAACTGAATTTTAGAGTGAAGGTGATGGGGTCCTGACTTTAATATAGGTCAGTGAAAAGATCAGGTGATGTGTTAGCACTTGTGGGCAATATGGAGAATGATTAGGGGAGGTCAAACTACAGATAAAACAGGAAGGAAGTACATGTGATGAAAAAGATACTAGATCATCGCTGCGGCAGCTGTTACGGGAATCCACTGGAAAGCCTTGCATTTCTGGAGAATACACTTTGCCAGACCATTTTTGAGGGCAGAGACTGTGCCTTTGGGTTTATGAGTCAGTCTACACCTCGCCCTGAGGTGTGGGAGGAGACTACAAATGTACTCTGCTTGAATTAAAGAAAAAAAAAAGGAAGACTGCCTATAATTTAGAAAAGAACATGAGCATAGGAGAGAAAGTGGGGAAAGTCCTAACGAAAGGGCAAAATGAAAGTCTTGAATACTCCATATTCCTTCTCATTCCTGTGTATTTTCAACTACTGCGCTCCCAGCCCCCACCACGTGACTCCGCCCCAACACTCCCAATATGCCAATATATAATATGAAGTCAAGGATATTTGTGAAATTTATGTGATAGAAAATTTTTGTGAGGTAGATTTGGAGATGAAAAACAGAGAGGCCCTGAGTTCTACATCAAGTACAGCACCGGGAGAAAAATAAAAACAAAAACGGCATTGACGGACACTGGAGCCAGAGCAAGGGCCCCAAATAACAACTGGATCACACAGAGTCAGTCAGGGGAAAAGGAGGGTGGCCTGAATAAAAGCTGAAAACGGAAGGAATGGTAGGGAGAAGTGTATGGAATGAAGAATAGCAAAAAAGTAGAATCTTTTAAAGCCAGTAACACCTGGTTTCTAATTCTTTAGTCCTCACCGAAATACATGAGGCAAAAACAAAGTTACAAACAGGAGAAATGAGGCTACTTTTGGATCTAATAAACCTGATGCACCTCACTGACATCAGATGACACATCCAGCAAGCTGTTAACACATGTCTGTACGTCCATCAGGAGAAAGGATTGTACATGAAGACAACAATTATAATCAATGGTTGGCATTGCCTTCTCCTAGTTTTACAGTTAGAATACAAAAAAATAATGTAATTCCTACTATCAGAAACTTCTCTCAAGGGTATATTGTCTTTCACAAGTGAGGAAAATGAAGATCACAGTGAAAGGGGTAAGACATAAATAGGAACACGTAAATGCAGTTATAGGGAAAAAACAATAAAAGATGCTATGCAATTCATGTACGCATAGTTAGTACTTTATTAAAGATGATGACATAATAGCAAACATGATCCTATTAAGGCTGTCTCATCAGAAATGGAGGGTGCCTTGAATTACGTAAATGAAAGGGCTCTAAAGGCAAAGCTCATCCCACAGACCTTTTAGGTCCCTGTATTTCTTATCTAATACACCTTTTTAGACCTAAGACAGTATTTCTAGCAGAGTATTGTTATGTACCTCTTCAAGGAAGAAAAATTCTGCCAATCAGTGTTAAAATACCTTCACCATGAACACATAAAAATCAGAAATATTAAAATGTAAAATAATGTAAGCAGTCAAATCACTGAAATGTGTTATCAAAATCATTTGGTAAAATTGATGATAAGCTCTACGATCATTTTCATTAGAACATTTCGAGATTTTCCCCAAGTAATACATATATATCTTAATAATTTTCTGATCTATGAACGTTCCACATTCAAGTTACTATTGATGCCAAGATATCAGAAAACTATCTAGATCTTTAAGTACATGTGAATGATGTTTAAAAGGCAGAAAGAATCTCACAAGGAGAAAATAAAAGAGAATTTCCAAGTGATCATCTTCAAATAAGGACAAATTTACAAAGACAAGCAGATTTAGTTTATCACTCAGACAATATCTCCATAATTTTGAGGGTGTGGAAAGTACTTTGTACTTGAAAAAAAGTTTTGAAATATTTTAGTTCAGAATATATTTCTTTCCGTCTAAACTTTTACAGAATATTCATTTGAGACATAGGCCAGAGAAGCTTCTGTGGTCTTACCCAAAGTATCCTCCCTAAAGCCAAAGGTATCAGAAAATTGTTAGGAAATTTGGTGATTTGGCCCAGAACTCTGTATCTGGTCCTGTGGGTTCTTCAGAATAGGATTGAGACTGATTCTGTTCTATAATCTGGGTTCCTCTGACAACTGGCCGATGTGGAAACAAACCCTGGTCACAGTCCTGCCACTTGTGCTCAGAGGTGTGATCTCCAGAGCCATAAAATGATGTCACAGAGCTGCTGCCCATGAAGTGATCCACCCAGGAAAAGGACATTCAAGAGGAAAACCTGACTTTTACGGATATTTGAGATAACCACATGCCCAAATTTGATACAAGCAGCAGTGAATACCTGGATTGTTCATGCCCCTAGTTAAAAATGGTCATTTTCTCAGGCCCCAAACCACCAACACACAAACATCTGACTGTCTACTTTAACATTACTTTATTATTTCATTGCCTTTTTGACATACCTCAACTATTTCAAATGACTTTGTATTTCATCGCAGGACTTCCACCAAAGACCCATGGAGTCTTCAGTAGAAAGCCTCAACAGAGAGGTCATGCCCTAGGAACCATTAAACCCTTCATGGTAAAGCCTCAGCTTGCTGTTTCCAGCACCCCTTCAACCCTAAGCTATTATATCACATCCTTAGCCATCCTTATCAAGCAGCCAAATAGAAAGACAGGATTTAAATCACACTCAAATTCTCAGCAAACCCTGCTTTGTGCTTTCCCCAATAGAAAAGTACTAGAGTTCAGTCAAGGTGGTGTTTTTCCCTCATCTCAAAAAAAATGAACCAAACCTAGTCTCATCAAAAGGTTGGGGCTCCAACATTTGAGACTCATATCCTGGCTTCAGAGCTGATAACATTCCACCATCCAGGCAAGAACTGGCTTTATGTAAGTTATTAGAGCACATGCCAATATATGTTTATAGAAAAGGTGGTCCTGCTTAGAGTAAAAGATTCTCAATCTTTCCATAAACTTTTAGGAATTTGATTAATAAATTTGGGTTAATAAGATGGAGGAGCAGATGCCATCACAGAACCTGATAAAATTATGCTATTAAAACTTTATAGTCCAAGGAATAGAAAGTCTACAATTGTTTTTAGTATGTACAATTATAATTTAATTTGTTGTAATTGTATGAATGTCCATTATTATTTCTCTCTTTTCTGCCTCAGGCAACATAGAAAATAATGTTTCATGTCAGTGGTTATTTTTCTCAGTGGTGAAAAATTTTAAATACATAAATATTCTATTCCTTAGAATAAAGACAAGCATTTTCTTCCTTAATTACTTGTTCCTTTTGATAGGGACAGCTGATGTTGCTGGCATTATTCAAGCCCCTGTATGGAGATGTCACCACATAATTGTAAGAGGCCATGAAATTTTATAGTGAGACACATATTTCTGTCTAATTGCTCCAGGAAAACCGTGCTAAATGAAAGAAATATTTTATTTTGACTATATCATCTGATGAACTTGGGCCACCAACTGCCCTTTTCCACAGCACAAGAGCATTTATGACAGTAGGAAACAAGACAGTAGCAAGTTATAAGTAAATACTATGACTTCATTAAAATTATTGTCACGGAATATTAAATTGGGTCAGGATGCACAAACACTTTTCAGCTACTGTTGATTAGATTTTGAAAACTCTTCCATCTAAAAGCTTTCTTTGAACCTGAAGCAATCCTCTTGAAATATGACAGTCTGAGAAGCCAAATAGACGTAATTTTAAATCAACAAATGCAATTGACTTACTCTGTTGGCAACTATCAGAGCAAATAAAATCAATTGCCATCATGCTTACTACAGGTAGGTAGTCAACTTCCCACTTAAGAGGCCCCTCTCTGCTGCAAACTAACTTGTGACCTTGAAGAAACCCTTTAAAACTGAA
>NW_003852434.1:489287-490544 GCF_000181295.1 Otolemur garnettii
TATTTCGAGATATAATTACGCTATTTTCCAAATGAGGAAACAGGGCTGAGAGAGATCACTTATCTAAGGCAAAGATTGCAGAGCTGAATTGTAACTTGGACGTGTCTGTCTTTAAACTGCCTGTTCTCTTTTACTATTAACTCACGGTTTATTTTGAATGGACTTGTAAGGTACCGTTTTTCTCTTAGAGAGCTGTTGTGAGGATGAACCTGTCGTGGGATAACAGACTGGCTCGTGACAGGAATTCAGTTTTCCTTCCATCACCTTATTTTTTAAACTTTTTTATTTTAAAATAGTTAACAAAGATTGGATATGGTCAAGGTGTACAATGTGACGATTTAATATACATATATATCGCGCAGCGATTACCATGATGAAATTAATGAACACACCATCACCACTCATGTGTTCATCTCATCACAGAACGTCTACATCCTCTGACACCCCCTCACTTCCTCCACCCCCAGGCTCTGCCTCTACCGTTCCACTCCCATCAACTTAGATCTCCACACACTAACTATTAATGATTATATCAAACCTACTCCCAGTAATACCACAGAAGCCAAGTAAGAATTAAAGAAACTGTATTTTAAGGAATATATTCCAAACGGGCACCACCAATATGTGCCTTAACCTGCTTTCCTTTTAACTCATTCAGTTAATTATGGTCCACCACTGTCACACTATCTGGCTGTGTATTTCTCACCAGCTTTTGCTACTATGAAGATAATACTATGAGCATCCTACATAGAAACATGACCTTGTTCTAGTTTATTACATAATGAATAGCTAAAGATTAAGTGCTCCAGAACCAAAAGCCAGGTTCTTATCTAGGACATATATTTAAGAAGCTTTTTGATAATATCCATTTGCAAAAAAAACAAAAAAAAACATCTTATTCAGTTCCCTAAGAATTATATTTTACCAACAGTTAATTGTGGCAGATTCATGAGGGAGTAACATTGCTTAAAAATCAGATAATCTGATGGTTAAAGACGAGGAGCATTCTTTTCCTGGGTTTGTTGGCCACTCGTCTGGTCTGTCATCTTCAGAGAAGTTTATGTTCAAGTCTCTTGCCTACATAGAACTAGGTGAAATGCAAATAAAAACCGCTCTGAGATATCACCTAACTCCAGTAAGATTAGCCCACATCACAAAGTCCCAAAACTGAAGATGCTGGCATGGATGTGGAGAGAAGGGAAGCTTCTACACTGCTGGTGGGATTACAAACTAATACAATCTTTAAGGGCAGAAGCA
>NW_003852434.1:491742-524229 GCF_000181295.1 Otolemur garnettii
AAAATATATTACAGTTTTTAGTAAGAAAAGTTCCTTTATTTAAAAAAATGCATTCACTGATTGATAGCATTTATTTTTAATTGTGCAACTGATCCGTTTCTTTTTTCACATATGCTAATGGGACACTCAAAATAACATTTAGATTCATTGTCATAAATCTGGTAAAAATATTGTGTACTAACTTTATTGTATATTCTATTACCCATTAAAATGTCTCTTTGGGCTGGGCATGTGGCTCACACCTGCACCCCTAGCAGTCTGGGAGTCTGAGGTGGGTGGATTGCTTGAGCTAACAAGCTCAAAACCAGCCTGACTAAAAGCAAGACCCTGTCTCTACTAAAAAAGGAAAAAACTGATGGAAAAGGATTGCTTGAGCCCCAGAGTTGGAGGTTGCTGTGAGCTTTGACATCACAGAACTCTAACTAGGGCAACATCGTGAGACCCTATCTCAAAAAAAAACTCTTTGTATTTTAAATCATTAAATGTGAGCAGTCTCAAAAAAAAATAAATACAAAATCTCTAATTATTATTGTTTACATGTTAAACTGAATAATTTTTTAAAATTTCTTAAACAATAATTACTACAAATGTATGCTTAATATTTTCAAGTCAAAAACACTTCTGTTGTTCTTTTTTAAAGTTCATTTGACTATTGTACCAAGCCTTCCCATAAACTACTCTAAACATTTACTTTACTAAGCCTCTACAGATACAAATTAATGTGCTTCATCTTAAGAAATCTTTTTAAAAGCGTTAATGATTTCCAGTAATGTAAGTCGTAGAATTTAAAGATACCATTATTTTAGTTTTTGGACTTGGGAAATCACTTTTATTAAAATCTTCATTTAAAACATTTAACATTGATGAGCTTTTTGTCAATATCAATTATCAATAATGATCTTATAATCTCAGAATATTTTTAATTATGTTGCTTAATAAAGAAAATAAATTCATAAAACCAATTCAACCAGAAGTTCTCAGCTGATGTTCATAAACACACACTTGCTGCTTTTAAAAATCACGTAATATGGCATCTGAAGTGAAATAGCTTTTCAAAAGACATTTTATTAAGTGGCATTTAAAAAATCCAAATCACTCTAAGTAATATTTCATCTACCAAAACTGCACTTTAAAAATGCAAATAACACCATCTAATAAATAATTTGAATAACTCAATTGATTCATAAGGTACCTTAGGTTAGGCTTTGCCAAAAGACCTATACCTTGAGGTAAACTCATGAGCGATTTACAGCATTTATTAAATATTTTTTGTTAAAATAAACTAATAAAGTACATATTATCATTTCATACTTTAGTAAAGAGAAATTCAAGACAAAAGAGGTTAATTGTTTTCCCCAAGCAAATACGTTGGAGTCAAGTCCACAGATTTTTAAATCATTCTTTGTTCTGCAGCCTTGCTGACTACCAAGACTTAGGATGCTACATTAAGTGTAGTTTTTAAAACTGTATTACTTGCTTTCATATGTTGTTATGAAAATCATCAAAATATACCAAAAATAGAAGGCTATAATTAGTCCATGAACCTTTCACTTCATGACTTATTCCCCAGTTTTGATGATTTTCAACAATTTGTTGAATTTGTTTCATCTATTGTCTTTCCCACACTTGTTGGTATAGCAAATTCCAGACACTGTATTTCTCCAACCACATACATACCTATAAAGAGCTTTCCTTCGAACAAATAGTACCATTCCAACACCCAAGAAAATAAACTAATCTATAATAACTCAATTAATATTAATAATTCCTCTGATTAACCTAGAAACAACTTATTATAAAGCCTTTAGAGATTTTTAAATACAACAAGGATGCCAAATGCATCTGTGTCTTTTAATACACAACTATCACCGGTTCCCATTTATCAGGTCATTTAATCTGTTAAAGAAACCTGACCACTTATCCTGCAGAACTGCCACATCTCTATTTGGTTGATAGCAGTCTGGCATGCCATGGGAAGTGTTCTCTCTGCCCATGTCCTATTGCTGATAAAATCAAAGTTCAATCTGCTTGCGTAGATAGATCGTAGCATTTATGGGAAGGGGTTGGAGGGAGGGCACACTTCAGACTGGGCTCTGTCGGTGCCATGTCTTTGCTCAGTGTTGCATCAAGAGGAACTAAATACCTATTGATTACACTGAGTGATGTAGGACACTGATCAGCAAGCTTGGGTACTCCCAGCCTCATTCATCTTTACAAGTTTTCCATCAGCAGTACGTCCTTGCAGTCAAGCACTTGTGCACCTCTTCCTCATTCCTTTTAATGATCGTTGAATACACCACTGTATAGTCACTGTGTCCTTTGGATGAATAGTCAAGGTGTCGCCAATACTTTGTTATCACTAATATTGTGCAATGAGCAGTTATATACAAGCATACACTATTTTGTATTTTGTCAGAGATTAGCTATCTAGGAGTTGGACTGTTGGATCTACAGGTAAATAATTTTCCTAGACAACTGGCAAATTAATTTACCTTCAAAGGGGTATACCTTTTCACATTCCCAGCTTGTATATATGTTTAGGACAAATACACATGAATGACATGAACAATAAAAATTGTATAATCTTTCTACATAAAACTGAGAAAAACCTACATTTTAAAAGGATACTGTCAAATCAAATGCAGGATGAGTTGTCCTACGGAATTTTTATCCTAAATCAGTATTCAATTAAATATTTTTAAAAGCAATTTCTTACCAGAAATTAAGCTAAAAGTATAAGAAAATACAAATATTGTTTTCCTCTGACCACTGTTAATGTATGACATGTGACATCAACATTCTGCATAAACAAAAATACACCATAAAATGTTAAAGCTGAAAATAACTGTAGAAATTATGTTTAACTTGTGTAAGTTAAAAATAAGAATACTAAAAACTAAGAGGCTTACTTTCTTAAACATATGCAGTAGGTCTAGATCAATGCTGTTTCTACTAAAAATGACTGTTGAAGGAATTATAAGCAGCAAAAATCTAAGTGTAAAAGGTCACCTGTGGTGTTGAATATTTAAATTTGAATGAACAAATAATTCCTATAAGGTACTTCAAAGAGAGTTATTTTGCAATTTGGAGATGTGAAATTTTATCTTCTAATATAAATTTGAACTATCACAGATATACGTGAGCTCTCTTATTCATTCACTGATCATAATTTATTTATCTCATATAGAACTGCATATATGTGTTTATGTGGCTGCTATTGCTAATGATTAATTTTGAGATCAATGTTATTGTGTCAACATTAACCTATGTAGTTATTACAGAAGTGGCTAAGTTTGAACAGTAAATCTAGATCTACAAAACTCCCATTCGGTTATATAAAATAAATGAATAATGAGATCGTAATCATTGTTTTCTACCATAAAAAATAAAACATTAACTTTTTCATTAGTAAGTATTCGACTAGAATATTTCCTTCTTTGAAAATATTCTTCTTGATATGGATTCTTGAAAGATTATAGTTTTTATTATTTATAATTATCTTTCATAATAGACTTTAGAATCATTTAAGAAAACCCCAGAATCATGTATCCATGGTACTTGCCATGTTCCCCACAAAGAGACTATAAAAATTGAGGACTGAAAAGACAGCAGGCCCCCTAAACAGTATTCAGCTTATCAATGAAGGCTGAGTGACTGGTTTGGCAGTCACTGGTTAGAACGCGGGCCCCATGCACCGAGGCCGGCAGGTTCAAATCAGGCCCGGACCTGCTAACCAACAATGACAACTGCAACAATAACAACAAAAAAATATAACCAGGCATTGTGGCAGGCACCTGTCATCCCGTTTACTTGGGAGGCCGAGGCAAAAGAACTGCTTAAGCCCAACAGTAGGAGGTTGCTGTGAGCTGTGACACCACTGCACTCTACCGAGGGCAACATAGTTAGACTCTGTCTCAAAAAAAAAAAAGAAAGCTGATTGGCTAAGATCAGAGTTGTATGAAATGTGCCTTTACTCAAAACTTACCAGAAGGATGAAGATTCTGTTCCTCTAAAAACTCTAGATCAAGCATTAGATCATCTTCATCCAGGTCACAAGATCCCAAATTATTCAAAACATCCTAGAGGAAAAGCAAAACCAGCAGTTAGGGACAAACCCCAATCTCAGCAGGCTCAGCTGTGGTTTCAGACATTTGACAAATGAGCAGAACACAAAGGGGAAGTGATAACTAAACTAAATATTTAGTTTAGCAGAAATACTTTCTCATCTCCTGGTAGATAAAACCTTTAGATATTCCTACATGATAAGGAAGTAATAAGGAGAATCTATGTTTTTAATAACATTAACATACCAAGTCCATATGACATAATAGCAGGAAAAATATTATGTAACACAAGTAAGTTGTGACTTAAAAAGAAAATCACTTTCTGAGAGGACTCTAGTATTACACAGAATTAAAAGCTAGGCATTAACTTAAAAAAAAAAAAAAGGTATCAGGGTTTAACATGCAGAGTTTATCTGTAAAAATTAAGTCTAACCTTACGGCCAGTATCTTGGGTTTGAATTGTCTCTGAATGTGTAGAAAAGATCAGACAAAAAAAAACACCACCTGTCAACAACCCAGAAGTTTCCAATTTAAGACATGATTATCTTTTTATTGTAGGTTTAATATTGTTTCTAAGTGATAGAAAAGTACAAAAACAGATTCAGACATTTCTAAAACCCCAGGCAAATGTATATTCCATATATGCGATGTGTAAAAACAAGTGAAAAGATGAAAAGAAATGCTTGGTATTAGCACATTGGTAACCAGTTTCAGGGTAAGGATACCGACTTGCTTTGGCATCATTGTAATATACAATTTTCCTTGTTTAAAGAGGCTGGAAGAAAAAAATTCTGTCATTTCTGACACGGATGAATGTGGAGGGCACCATGCTCAATGAAGAAAGCCAAACGCAGCGACTGATAGCACTTCTTTGTGGAAATATAAGACAGCTGAACTCATAAAAGCAGAAAGGAGAACGGTGGTCACCAGAGGTCAGCTTTGTGTGGAATGGGGAGCTCTTGGTCGAAGGGTACAGAGTTTCATTTAAACAAGATAAATAAGTTACAGAGATCTATTGTGTACTAGGGTGAATATCGTTTATAATGATGTATACTTGAAAATTACTAAGAGAGTAAAATGTTTTCCCAACCAAAAAAAAAAAAAAAAAAAAAGTGGAGTGATAACTTAACAGACCTAATTTCTCATTTCTTTCTCATCCTATAAATTTGGTATAATTTGATCATAGCATTTCTTAGAGCATACATGAATCAAAACATCACACTGTTTATCATAAATCCATATAATTTTTTGTGAATTAACAAATTAAAGCATTATAGAATCATTAAAAAGCACACATATATATAAAAGAAAAAATTAAAGTAGTAAAGCATTTAAGAAATATTGATGGTAGAGTTGGTGTTTTAATTATACACTGGGAAGAATTTGCTTCTATGAAATTTAAATCAATATTTAAAGGTCATCAAAATTATATTTAATACAAATTTCAATTTATAGGTATGTAAGACTTAATGTGGCTATTTTGAGAAGAGGTGACTGTTTACTGTAAGGAAATGCTAACTATTAACTAAAGTCATAAGACTAGTAAATTGCGTATTAAACCAAATGCAAATATTACTAAGTATTCTCTAAACACTCATCTAAAAATCTTCTGGTAATACTGATTACTTATGCAACTCCCAAATGACTTGATATTAAGAGCCATTAAGAATAAACTAAATAATTATTAGTGAAGTAATTAAAAATTAATTTTCTAAACTCTAGGGATATAACAATGATTCTAACAGGCACAGTTTCTTTCCTCATAGGTCTTACATGTAACTGTATTCTAGTAGGAAATACTAATCTCTTCTACAAATAAGGTAAGTATTATCACTTATAAGTCAGTCTAATGTGTTTGGTTAGTGTAAATCAATTTTCAGAGCCTGGTTCCTACTGGCTGAAATAATAAAATTGAATTTTTAAAGCTACAAAGTTGAGAAAAATATCTCTGATTACTCCATTAAGATGTAACCATTCCATAGAGCCTAATCTAAAAGACCTCATCAGCTCCATTTATCTCTTTATTGTAATACACATAATAATTGAAAGCAAAAGAAACTAAGACATGTCACTACATAGGAAGTACTGCTTTATAAAAGAAAATTCAATGAAAAAGATGATTAAATTATCAAAACAGTTCTTAATTATGACATTATGAGGAAGTTGTTAATTATATTTCTATGCTGTTATATATTAGTCAAAGGACTATCCAAACAGGCTTAAGATAAAAGGCAGATTTGACAAAATGCTCTTGGCTTTAGTTAGTTGTTTATGTACTATTTAATTGGCATGGTGTAAGTGCTCTGATGATTACTAAATCTAAAAGTCAAGACTAAAGTATTGAAATTAATAACACAGTTTCAGTGTAGTGTACATCCTCCTAACCATCCTATATTAAGATCGGGTACTGCTAACATATACATTTCCTTCTCTACTTTTCTGATCATAGAAGTTTCTGTAGATTGACTCAAAAGAAACACTACTTTTTAAAAATTAAATAATAACGGTGTAGTTAATTACCACAGCAAATCCTCAGTCAA
This sequence comes from Otolemur garnettii, assembly GCF_000181295.1. Taxonomy (NCBI): domain Eukaryota; kingdom Metazoa; phylum Chordata; class Mammalia; order Primates; family Galagidae; genus Otolemur; species Otolemur garnettii. The sequence goes on from NW_003852434.1 coordinate 498,347, forward strand.
ATTTCCATGTGTGAGTTTAAAAATAAATTCTGAAACTTGCCTTACAATGAATGATATCTGTATTTATACTCAGGGATATAAGATACAGTCAACTAACTTGGTAAAGATCCTTAAGTAAATATTAATCCCAGGAAGATAAATTATAAATTGCAAAAAAATGTGAGATGTATATGTGACAATCATCAAAGTGACATCATCAAAGATTGGGCATAGGAATAGACTGGATACATATAGTTTTAAAAGGCTGAGCTGCACACACTTACATGTGCACTAGAGAAAAGAAAATAATACACAGAGGGTGAAAAAAATGTATACACATACACATTTTTGTTTTGTTTTGTTTTGCAGTTTCTGGCCCGGGCTGGGTTTGAACCCACCACCTCCGGCATATGGGACCAGCGCCCTACTCCTTTGAGCTACAGGCACTGCCCAAAATGTATACACATTTTAAGAAAGGAAAAACTGTGTTAAAACTGTAATACTCACTAAATACCAGTAAAAAAGATGAACACAAGTCACGCTGAGCACCTTTTATAACTGCAGAACTCAAATGTGACTTGAGCATTGCAAATATAAATACAGCTCTTTCCTTTCTTAAAATATGTATACATTTTTGGCACACTCTGTAAATAGTGTACATATTTTTAATAACATGATTTCACTGCTGGTTTTTAGAAAAAGCAATCATGTGGCAATATATTATAAGTATTGCTCTGAGGGGAGTTATTTGGTGTTGATTTCCAGATTGAGTTTTAAAAACATACTCAATCCTCAGGATAGAATTACCTTCGACTTTCAGCAGAGCACCCACAAAGTATTTTCACTTGCTCTTTGCTAATTATTAATTTACATTATAGTTTTGTATAAAACAAAATACGTTTAGTAAATATTTTCAAAAATGTGTCTTAATTCTATCAATCCTTACTCAGAAAACTTCCCACTACCAGTCCAAAAACACATAGATGTCACAAGTATGAATGGAGGTTTTGTTATTCATTAACATAATATATTGTCATTTTAAATGTATGCGAAGAAGAATATTAATTTTAATTGTTGCATATTTTTGTGTTTAAATGTGATTATTAAGCAAAATAAGATTCTGAAAGCTATAGCCATAGTTGCTAATTCTTCTACTTACACTGATAAAAGATAGATGATTCTACCATGTTTCCCTGAAAATAAGACCTACCCCAAAAATAAGCCCTACCAGGATTTCTATGCATTTGTTAAATATAAGCCCTGCCCCAATAATAAGACCTAGTGATGAGTGTGGCTAGGCCGAGTATCTTTCTCTTAGCTCCTTTCTCCAAACAGTTCACACTTACGCAGGTGCGTGTGTGGTAACCTCAGTCGCAGGCATCCTATGGCACATGTGCAAACGGCTAGGGGAAAGGAGTTCACACATCATTAGCGCCATCAACAAGGTCAGCCCCCCCTGTCAGGTTCCAGAAGAAGATGACTTAACTGTATTTGAATAAATGTAGATTGTTGTGTTATACTTCATAAAAATAGGACATCCCCTGAAAATAAGCCCTAGTGTGTCTTCTTGAGAAAAAGCAAATACAAGACAGTGCCTTATTTTCGGGGAAACATGGTATGAGTTATTCCAAGGAGCAAATATTAAAATACTAAAACCTAAAGTTATACATGAATATTTCACTCTTCATAAAAGTTAATACTTATATGGATTCATACAATATTTCGTATCACTTTTAAACCAGTATCTGAATTCATGCAAATTTTAAATATTTCCATTTTAATCTATGAATAAGTTAAATGCCATTATATTATTAATAAAAATAGGAAACTAGGCAGTATAAAAATCTTACACAATTAGAAAACTTAATTCAAAGTTAAAATTTAATGACTGTTGTTCATCTAAAACTTCACAGTTTCTTTTCTTGTCTTCTTTTAAACTACTAGAGAAGAGAAACAAAAATTATGTCTTTTGGGATTCTATTTTCATGACAAATGGAACCAATGTCACAGACACCATGTCCTTGATTCAAAATCTGCCTACATCAGCTGGTGTCACCGTTACTAAACCAACACTTAAATATGCTTTATCAAATAATCTTAATTCCAATGAGAGCAAAATTCTCTTTAATGAAACACCATATTTACAATGAGGGTGACTAGTAGGTGATGAACCTAAAAAAGGCCAAAACAATATGACAATTGAAATATCTGGAACTCTAGGATTTAAAAAATATAGATATTTGGGAAAGGTCATTATTTCTAACCCTCATTCGTCTTTATATATTACTGGAATTAAACATCCCAGTTATGGAGTGGACATCACCGTCTCCTAATCAACGTCCCTGTCACCTTTTTGTCGGTAACCATTCCAGTTCCTCAACTCTAATTTTTAATTTCTCTACACACTATTCCAATATCATTCTCATTAAAGTATTAATTTGTATATATTCCCTCTTTGCCTGATATGCCCATACACAAAAAGAAATCAATGGTTTATGTCTCTCCCTTGTCACTCAAAACCCTGCAATTTGATCTCTACCTCTCCAAAACTGATTCATGCAAACTTAAAAAATACATATTGTTTTCTAAAAATTCCATTTACATATTCTTTCACTGCATCTTTACTGAGTGTCTCAAATGCTTGAGGAGCGAGGTAATACTTTATATTAAACAACAGATTTATTTTACAGCAGGTGCTTTAAAAAAGCTGTGGGATTCAGCTATTTTCAGCACACCACTGAGAAAGATGACCTTTTTTTCTATCAGACTTTCCTCAGACCAACATTTGGCCTTCCCCATTTCTATAGGTTTTAAAATATTCCAGGTTAACTTTGACTCTTGCCTTTTCATCCATATGTAGTAAAGTACAGCAAGGGAAGGATGCAGGCAGCCATTTGGCACCAGCAAGGTCTGTATGCAAATTGACTTGTCTCACCAAATGCAGCCTCTAATTTCTTACCTCTAATTGTTTTTTCATACAAATAAAGAAGTAATGTTCATTTGCTGATTTAAAAAAAAAAAAGCTGTGGGATAATGACAGGAAAGTTAAAGGGCTTTTCTCTAAATAAGTGTCTTTTACATGCAGTGTGTGCTTGGCTTCATGAAAGATTACTATCCACACCACATTAACTAGAATGTGTCTACCCAGGGAAAATTCGGACTATTCCTTGTACTTCCTACCAGAGAAGTCCTCAGAAACTCTTAAGAATGTCTCACTTTCTGGGGTGGCACCTGTGGCTCAAAGGAGTAGGGCGCCACCCCATATGCCAGAGGTGGCAGGTTCAAACCCAGGCCTGGACAAAAATCACACAAAAAAAAAAAACTAAAAAAAACAAAAAAGAATGTTTCACTTTCTGCTGCATCTGAGCAGAGAGTTCTTGCACTTTGAGGATCTTTGCTGTTGTATCACAATAATATAAAGAAAATAATATCTCACTGACCTAATAATATTTAATTACCATGTTATTCTGCAACAGTATTATGACCACTTACATAATTATCTGAAAATAAAGTGTCCTCTTGCCAAGGAGGTTTGATGAAGAACAATAATTTCCTCCATCAATGTTTTAAAACTATTAGATGTTTTGATAAAAAGTATATTATCCAGAAAAGTACTCATAATAACAGAGAAATATTTAATAAATATGAATTAATATTCATTAATATTTAATATTTAGTATTTCATTGCTATCCATACAATAGCATAATTGTCTTAGAATTTCTGCATTTAGCTTTTGTCCCCTAAAGTTGTCACTGTAGCCTTACTAGAAATCCTTGCTTGCTATTGCTTGCTAGTAATAGTGTGTATAATTCTGAAAATTGTATAAGTCTCCTATCACTTTAGAATTTCATTATATGCTGAATCAGAATGTGCCAGAGGAAATCTAATATGTCAGCTTGTCAAACCAGTAACCATAATGTTAATCATAAAGTAAAATCAATACCTTCCTGGTGAAGATAGCTGCTACTATTCAAAAGTATTGATATACTTTGAGGCATGAATAATTTTTCTATAATTGAGACACATTTTATACTAGGTTTATCTTAGCATATAGAATACTATGAGATTGGTAGAACATCTTACTGATTTATAAGTTAATCTCTATCATAATATTTCAAAATTAGGAACCATATATATTCAAATGATACTTATACCAACCTTGTATCACATAATACACTACGTAGTGGGGAAAACCAAATACAGAGATTGATAAATCTGATTTCTAACCTTGACCCATCCAAAAAACCAGCTCTGTGAACTGAAGCAAAACATAAACTCCTTCATGCTCTTCCATGGAATATACATAAACATTGTAATATGTATTCTGTACAATCCACGTGAGTCTGAAATGTTAACATTATTTGACAACTAAGAGCTCCTTTCTCATGATGATATACTGGCCAGATTTGAGCAGACTGCAAGGGGTGACAGCATGGTGTCCAAGCCTGCCCCTGACAACCACCAACCACCCTCATTAACAACAATTCACCAAGAGACTCACAGACTTCACTGGATACTATTAAATTCATAGTATGGCTTCTTATGGGGAGAAGTAACAGGTCAGAAGTCAACCAAAGGAAGACACGTGGAGGCACCTGCTGACGTTGATGTTCGTACTCCATGACGATACACATGGAGTACAGCCAAAAAGGGAAGCTCACCCAAGCTTCAGAGTCCAGAGATTTGGGGGGGTCTTCATCATCAATGTGATTAATTGCCTCTATGATTAATCTCAGCCTCCAGGGAGACTGATAGCTCATGACCCCAAACCTCTACCCTAAATCATACTGTTGGTCTTTCTGGCTTGGCCAGCCCCTTTGTAAGACTGTCAGGAGTGGCAAACCCATCCTAAGAGCCAGTGTGGCCATCCTCCATTCTAAACAAAGATACTCCTATTGAATATTATGTAAATTACCACTCAGAAGGTGGCGGTGGGGTAGAGGATATACCCCTTTTCGGGCAAGGATAAATTCTTCACTACACAAACACTATGATTCCATAATTCTGTATAGCTTTGATCCAAATTAATCTTAAATAAGCCTAAGTACAAAAGATAACTGAGTCTTTATCTTTTCCACTTTTTAAAATCTATATTTATTTTCTATCATAATAATAATACATAAGCAAATAATCTACTAAGGTAACATATTGTTTTAATAACTGTCTAGTCTTAATGGTTATTTTCTATACATTTTCCCCAAATTTTTCACATTAAATGCATTATCATGGAAATAAAGACTAATTAATTCTCTTATTCAACAATATTTACTGTATGTTTACCAAGTACCAACACAGTACTAAATTCTGAATAATGAACAATAAAGTGTCCTAGTCTAGACAGTAAATAAATTCATGAGAAAATAAGACAATTTTAGCTACTGATGAATGCTATTATTTAATATAATATTAGATTAATATAATATTAGTTGCAGCAAGCAGCTACTTTAAGTGGGTGGGGAAAGCCTTTCTAAAAGTGTCATGTAGGCTACGAAGCAACCATTTGAAGACCATGAAGAAAAACATCCCTGCAGAGGAAACAGCAGGTGCAAATCGTCTACAGTATTTGTGAACTTGGTCCCTTATGGGGGCAGAGAGAGGGCGGGAAAGGTTGGAGCATAGAGACAAGAGACAGTTGTACAAGGGAAGTTAGGGAGGAATGCAGCGTCCGGGTCATATAATATCTTCAGGATGGCAAGTGTTTAGAAATCACTGGAATGTGATAAGCTCAGATACTCATTTCAGGAAGATGACAGTGCCCTCTATGCCAAAAAATGTATTGTAAGAAAAACTTTTTCTCAATGGATGCTACAGCCAGAAAGGCATACATTGTTTTATGAATGAAATACTCAAAAGTTAGAAAAATGAAAACACTTGGCTTAAGCCCACAATGCAAGAAAGTGGAAGAACAAAGGTTTTAAACACGATTTTGCCTGAAGCATAAAACTTTCTCCACTAAACTTCCCATCACATGTACACACGCTCGTGTTTGTTGATATTGAAGATAAACCACTTAAATACTAGGAAGTTTTTTTTTAATTTGACTGCTACCATTTTATTATATGTTTGAATAAAAGTGAGCATGGACAGTTTTGAAAGAGAGATCTAAACTGATTTTCTTATAACTTTTAAACAGATATGCTCCCATTTTTACTATTTTCTATGGAATCTTAAGAAAATTACCTGGCCTATTTGGGCGATCATTCCTTTTTTCCTTAATTTGAGCAGATCATCCATCATCCATGATGATCTACTTTGTCTATAATTCGTTTCATCTAAAATGATACTTTTCTGTGTTGTTGAGAATGTTTAAAAAATGTTAACCTTTTACATGTTCTTGACATTTCCTTTCTTTTTCAACGTTGCGAGTTTATCCAGATTTCTCTTTGTTTACCCTTCCGTCCAGGTCCAAGTCATACTGTCGGCCCTTCAGGAAGATTCTCTCACTGGCTGCGGTCAGCAATAATTTGTTCTCATATAGGTTTATCACATTATTCTTATTTATACCATTCATTGTGAAAGTAGATATGGTATATTATTGTCCCGTTACAGCTCTCACAACAATCATAACAACCCTGAGTATCTTGATAAATTAATTCAGCAATTATTTATTATGAATTTATTATTTGCTTGGTACTATGCAATAACACTGTCTTGAAGTTTGCGATCTAATAACTTAGCTAGAAGTCGTTGAATAGAAAAGTAAAATATATAAAGTAGAACATTTTTTAGTGAATGAGAAATTCATAGTTAAATAAATAAATTTTACATTTTCACTGTTAAAATTATCATTTTGGAGTCCTAAGGAAAGCAAAAGAATTCCACTCACTGAATCATTTTCCTATTAATGTACGTTTTGTATTAAGGTACAAAGAAATACAACCTCATGGGCAGAAACAGCGTGCCACAGGCAATTACAAAGCACACTTTCTCTCGTTACATTAGAGGTTTCTATCCTTTTGAAAGACTAACTTTATATTCCATTATCTTCGAAATAATTATAGTAGTTCAATGTCTAACCTAATCATGGCTACATCACACAGGAGAAAGAAGTACAAATAGTTCAGCATTAATATACGAATATAACTAGTTTATAAGTACTTTTATTATCAAGAGGAAATTCCTTAGTTCTTAAATACCATAATACCTCATGATCTATTAAGGTATATAGTCCTATTTCCTTTTCTTTGAAGGATTTGTTTAAAACACACAATGTTGACATATATATGATAATAAAACGTAGTCACAAAATAAATATATTCATAATGTCATACACCTGTAAGTATAAATTGAATCTAAGATGTAGTGAACAAACAAATTAAGATAAAAATCAGATCATTAAAACAGAGGTGAGCAAAGCTAGAATAGAATTGGTTCTTTAATTCCATTTGGTATGTTTACTAAATTATCTGTTTGATATGAAAACTTTCAAATGAATTTATCCCTCCTGTCTGATTAATATAAAATTGAGACAAATTTTTTTAACTCTGATCACTTATAAAATTTTAAGAAATTGAAATATTGTATCCTATCCAGCCATTACCATCAGTTTTGCTACACGTAAGTGTACTATAAAGACTTGTAAGTGAATGAGGTGCTCTATAATTAACAGAAATCTAGTTGACTACTAAAAATCCATGAATACAAACCAATTAGTTCAACTTCATTATTATATGAATTAATGGAATTTAAAATATATTAAAGGTATATTAATGATGATTAGGATTAAAGAAAAATAATAAGTTTAGAGAAACATGTCAATTAAAAAATTGATATTCTGAATGACCTTATGTTAGCTTTATAATTCAATATTACCATTAATTTCCTTTTACTCTGGCATTTTCCTCACTTCTTGTGAGGAAATGAATGAATTTCGATGATCACTGCCCTAGAATGCATTCATTAAGTGCTTTTCTCCTTTATTTAGTTTCCTTCAGAGCAACAAGATAATGATCCTGTTGAATCAAAGGGATCATTTCTGGTATTTGTACTATGTACACCACATTATTCTATGGGGTGAAAATATTGAAAGATAAAAAACTTCTTGATAAAGGCACAGTGCAGTTTGTGCACATTCTATAAATACACAGGCCGCTCTTCACTGTGGCATCTCCCGGAGGAGCCAGGTGTCACTGCTGCACCTTCTCTCACCTTGTGAGCTGCAGGTCCTGGGAGACCTGTGGGGAAGTCGGAGCGACACCCTGGAAACAGAGAAATGCAACTGCTGACACTCAGAGATGTGTCTATAGAATTCTCCATGGATGAGTGGGCCTGCCTGGACCCTGACAGCAGACTCTGTATCGGGATGTCATGTTAGAGACCTACAGAAACCTGGTTCTCCTTGGGCTTGCTGTCTCTAAGCCAGACCTTATCACCTGTCTGGACCAAAGCAATGAACCCTGGAAGGGAAAGACACACCAGACAGTAGTCAAGCACCCAGTTACATCTAATCATTCTACCCAGGACAATTCACAATGTTGGGTACAAACATTTTATTACCAAAGACAATGCTGAATGCTGAGAAGATATTAAAACAATGGCCCTGAGAATTTAAACTCAATAAACTCCTGGGATCGGGTGTATGAGTATAAGCAGCAGAAAGTATGTTATGATGGTCTGGATGAATGTTTAACAGCTATGCATGGTGAAATCTACCAATGCAGTAAAGGTTTCAAGGTTCTGAGAATATTATTAAGTCTAAATAGACATAAGATGAAATATACTAGGGAGAAAACTTTTGAGCGCAAAAAACATGGGAAAGCCTTAAACCTATGCTCAAACTTTGGAAAACATAAGATAAGTCATTTTGTGGAAAAGCAGTACAAATATAAAGAATGTTACAGAGTCTTTAAATCTTGCTTAAGCTTGTCTAAGCCCAGGGGACTTCATACTGGAGAGAAAATCTACCATTGCAAAAATGATGACAAGTGTCTTAGCCACACCTCAAAATATTCTAACCATAATTCATAATGAAGAGAAACCCTACAAATGTGCAGAATGTGGCAAAGCCTTTAATCATTACTCAACCCTTTCTGTACATGAAAGAATTCATTCTGGGAAGAAACCATACAAATGCCAAGAATGTGGAAAAGCCTTTAACCGGTACTCACATCTTTCTCGACATAAAAGAATTCATTCTGGAGAGAAACCCTACAAGAGTCAAGAATGTGGCAAATCCTTTAGTGATTACTCAACCCTTTCTGTACATAAAAGAATCAATTCTGGGGAGAAACCATACAAATGTGAAGAATGTGGAAAAGCCTTTAACCAGTCCTCACACCTTTCTGGACATAAAAGAATTCATTCTGGAGAGAAACCCTTCAAATGTGAAGAATGTGGCAAAGCCTTTACCAGTCCTCAAACCTTTCTGAACATGAGAAAATTCATTCTAGAGAGAAATCTTACAAATGTCAAGAATGTGTTAAATCCTTTAACCAGTACTCAACCCTTTCTGTACATAAAAGAATTCATTCGGGAGAGAAACCCTTCAAATGTGCAGAATATGGCAAAGCCTTTAACCAGTACTCAAACCTTTCTGAACATGAGAGAATTCATTCTGGAGAGAAATCCTACAAATGTCAACAATGTAGAAAAGCCTTTAACCAGCACTCCAACCTTTCTCAACATACAAGAATTCATTCTGGAGAAAAACCCTACAAATGTGAAGTATGTCGCAAAGCCTTTAAGCATTATTCAAGACTTTCTGTACATAAAATAATTCCTTCTGGAGAGAAACCTTATGAATATCAACAATGTGACAAATCCTTTAACTAGAACTCAAATCTTTCTAAACATAAAAAAATTCATTCTGGAGAAAACTTATAAATATGAACAGTGTGACAACCCTTTAAATCAGGTTAAAATCGGCCTGTCCATAGAAAAAAATCATACAACATAGACAGCCTACAAATATGAAGAATGTGCTAGTACCTTTACTTGGTGTTCATAACTTACTAAGCATAAAATAATTTACACTGGAGAGAAACTCTACAAATGTGAACAATGTGGCAATGCACTTAAACCAGAGGTCAAAACTTACTAAATATAGGGAAATTCATATTGGAGAGAAATCTTACAAATGTGAATAATACAGCAAAGATTTTTTAATTGTTGGGAATTCATTGAGTGTACAAGAAACCAAGTTACACTGATTTCATTTGTTAGGTAAAGTCCATCTTACAATTGTGTCTTGTCCCCAAAAGGTGTATCAAAAATATGGGATGTTTCACAAATTTGCATGTCATCCTTACACAGGGGGCATGCTAATCTCTGTATTGTTCCAATTTTTGTATATGTGCTGCTGAAGCAAGCACTATGGCAAAGGTTTTAACTGGTCCCTGGCCCTTAGGAAACGTAAGAGAAATCATGCCAGAGAAAAGTCATCACGATATGAGGGTATGGTGAAGCTTTATGCCAGTAATCACAGTTTTCTGTACACAGGAGAATTCACGTTTAAGAAAAATGCTATAAAGTGAAGAATGTGAAAGTGTTTAACCTCTGCTCAAACCACTCTATATATGACAAATTTATGACAGAGAAAACCCCTACAAATGTGAAGACAGTTTTATTGTATAACCAGTATTCACACATTTATGAATCCCACAATTCATAGAGAAATTCTATACATGAAGAATATGACGATGTCTTTAACTATTTCTCATGCCTTTCTAATCCTAATTCATAGGGAAGAAATACTACAAATGTCAATCATGTCTTAAAGCTGAGTTTATTCTGTTAGGTAGGGTGAAGGAGGGACAGGGGAAGATGATTCTAGGAGACCCCTTGTTCACAATAAGAGGAACAAAATTACCAGAGTGGGCTGCCAAGAAAGAAAAGCATTTCAAGAAGGCTTCCAAACTGAACTGATGTTTGCTCTACAAAAATGAGTCTCAGCAGTGGAGAGGCCTCAATGTGGAGATATGGCCAAGGCCACAAGAAGGGATCTTTGCAGCATGCACAAAAGTGACAGTAGCCTCAAGTGACCCTTTTCATTAACACATAAAATTGTCACTTTTATCACAGTTTACAAATACTATGACAGCTTCTGGAAATTACCTCACAGGGATAGAAATGGGAGGACTCTCCATTCAGGAAGTTTTCCCCCGTTCCAGGAAAAATCATAAATATTTTACCCCCTATCACTTAACACAGATTTGGAAAATCAGCATAAAGGGGAAAAGTGTCACTAAACTCAGGGTCTTCTCCACTTGAGAAGGTAGAAGTCTCTGGAGTATACACTGTCTTTTAATAAACTTTGACCTTTTGCACACACATACAAAAAATAATAATATAAATACACATGCCATGTGCAATGTAAAATGTACATGAAATCAGTCTTTACATTTGTATGAAGCTGTTTTCACCAGTTTCATTAGTTCTAAAAGACTCTGGCTTTTCAAATTTATGTTCCATAAGTTAGAGAATAATGAATAAGAAGTCTTTAAACCTTACAAAACCCAAAGTCCTTCTTGGTCATTCTCTTCTATACCGATTATGCTTTGTACTAATTACCAAGCGGTGGGTGGTGGGGCAGGCCCAGCGCTGGTCTCCCAGGCTTACTTTCAAGCCATGGTTACTCTGCTCTCAGTTAAAATCCTGAGAAGCACAAGCTGAAACATCCTTAGTTCTTCTGCACTTGCTCCATTCATTAAGAACGTTGACACTGGCTTGGCTGACATTTCTGTGGTCTAGATTAGTGACTTCCTTTGCCCCCATGTCATTCTCCGCTCACTTCTTTTTAATGCACAGCAGCACTGCACTGACACCAGCCCTGTGTACTGGTTTCCACGAGGGAACCATAACTGCTTTGGGAGCATGAAGAGGGAGCACAGTATCTGGCACTTCTTGAATAAACTGACTATAATTATACTAAATGTCTGCCCCTAAGGAGGTAACTCCACCACGAATGAATCTCTAAATCCTACCTAGAAATCGGGAACCGTCATCAATTTAAAATTTTAAGGCCATACCCAAGGCACCCGGTCCTCACGTGGCTAGATGCAGGTAACAGAAACTTGAAAATAGTTGAAGTACTTTTCAGAATTTCAGGAAGCATATTGAAAAAGAGATTCCAAAGTCGAGTAGTGGAATAATTAATTTGAATAGTTATGAAGTAAATAATTTAAATGTATTACAGTTGGTAAAGCCCTTTCATCTGAGACTAAACATTGTATCTTTCCATATATAATAAGGAAATTTAATTCAAAATTCATAAGAAGCTGTATGAGGACACCAATAATAAGAATGATACCATATCAAAAGCTTTGAACATAAAGACAATGACTTAAATATTAAGCAATTAATATCGTTAAAATTTATCACAATTAATGAAGATTTATTTAATTTATACTTGTTTTCATAAAAAGAAAAATCCATTTATACCATTTTCTTATTTCAAGTACATCATCCATTTATCCTCTGAAGTATCAGCTTTTTTGGTAAACACTTTCTAAGAGACATCTAGAATACTTATCACAACTACTAGTGCTGTTACTATAATACTGAGACCATCTCCCATTTCTTGTACCCTGCCATACGTGTTCCCAGTTTCTGCAGAAGTTAAACTGCCGTTTCATTATTTCCAAGGTTTCCACCACATCCTCTGTATCCTCAGTGGTCTTCCCTCAGTCTATCAAGCAATGACTCCTAGAACACGTCTTAACTTTCATGTTACCATAAATTACGTGACAAAGCTTTTCAGCAACTGATCCCCGAGAGAGCTGGCAAGTTCCTCAGAGTGTGTTTCACACGGTCACTTGACATGGAGGAAAATTCATTTTTGTTTCTTGGTCCAAGATCCTCAACTACCTCTGACAAATGGGTATTAACTTACATATTACACACTCCCTTGGAGTTATTTTAGAGCCATGCGTCCTGATTTTGACCTTAAACCCATCCCATATGAGCCTCAAACACCATTTCCCCCAGCTCAGATAACTCAGGAAATCCACACAATGAAATGACAGGACTACAGAATGAGAGCGCTCTCTGAGTCACTGCATGACGTGGAGCCTCCCTGGAGGTCTGCTGAACCCACATGGGTTTTGTGTGAGCCAGAAATAAACGTGCGTTGTGAGGGTTTTCATGCTTCATTTTTTGGCTCTGCGTACCTCAGTCTATTTTTACTCTGTTTTTACTCTTACTTCACTGGTAGTACGCTCCCTCTTTGAATGTTGTCATTAAAATCTGTTGTTTGTTAATAATTATTCTTCTACAGCGGTTCTCAATCTGTGGGGTGAGACCAGTGAAAATACATCCTGCGTATCAGATATTTACATTATGATTCATAACAGTAGCAAAATTACAGTTATGAAGTAGCAATGAAAATAATTTTAAGATTGGGGGTCACCACAACACGTGGAACTGTATTAAAGGGTCACAGCATTAGGAAGGTTGAGAACCGCTCTTCTAGAATAAACCAGACAGGTGTGTTCACCTTTCTTTTAGCGGGTCTTTGTCACTTTCTTTTTGTCATCGGCATTACTTACTCCCAGCATACCTAGTGTGCACCTATCTTAAGGGGATTTTAAAATGTGTTTCAAATATTAAGGGTTCAATTTTTTTTACATTGTATATTTGAAATGTCAATGAACACCAGAAAATGTGTCGCAAAATGAGTTGAGACTTTAATAATACAAATTCATTAGGACAAGGATCATGTCTCAATTGTATTGCAGTCGAAACGTTCTGCCAATTTAAGATGTACTATTTGGGTAATAATAATAATGACACTGAGAACTGTATCTGAAACCAGGTCCCAACTTATAACACTGTAATGCTTCTTGATTTACTGATGCAATTCTCAATGCTAAATTGAAAACATTTTCTGAGGCATATTTGAAATATCACAGACATGGAAGTTAAATGAGTTCATGTTCTCCATGCTAGGTCAGTTGGATCCAGTCACAAATTGAAATTTTCAAAAGACACTAAGGTGTAAAGATTAACTCCCTATTGCAATTAGAAAAATTTCACCCATTCTGTCATCTGCCAACCTAACTATAGTATAGCGAACAGGCACACAATTTATTGTGAAATTCTAATTTCAACTCTGCAACCAACCTAGCTTTGGATCACTTACCCTTTTAAAGACTTACAGTCTTTTTTTTGTATAATAGAAACAATCAGTCCTAATTATTTAGCTCCAATTTGTTGGTAGGATAAAATTATGAAAGAAATCTATAAAACATTTTTCACAGTAGGGCATGCATTTTCTGATTATTTGGTTTAGTTCCAGTTCCCAGATGTTACTTCTTTAACTTATTATTTATCATTAATTATTATTATTTATTTATCGTTTATTCTAGTTACCAAGTCAAGTATACACTTTAATTCTATCACAGCTAGAAACAGCCGTCCTATCCATATGCACTCAGTTTATTGAAGGCAGAGGTCAGCTCAGTGCCAGCAGATCTCTGATAATCCTAAAACTTGAAATTGTTATCTATAAACAGTGCCTGAAATCCCGAAAACAGTAGATTAATAATGGCTCAGTCGGTAGGGCACCAGCCCCATATACCGAGGGTGGCAGGTTGGAACCCGGCCCTGGCCAAACTGCAACAAAAAATAGCTGGGCGTTGTGGCAGGCACCTATAGTCCCAGCTTTTCAGGAAGCTGAGGCAACAGAATCTTCTAAGCCCAGGAGTTGGTGGTTGCTGTGAGCTGTGATGCCACAGCACTATACCAAGGGCTCACTATAAAGTGAGACACTGTCTCAAAAAAATAAAAAAGAAAAGAAAAGAAAGAAAGAAAGAAAAAAAGAAATAGATAAATAAATAAAAATGTTCAATAAATACTTCCCAAATGAATAAATGGCAAATGAATGAATTCATAATATAATTTATGGACAGTGAGGGAAAAGAACTAAAAGGCTAGGAGAAATTAAGAGACGAAATTTAAAAAGTGACAAAAAAGACAATAATAATACTACTTTGATAATTTATCCTATTTTCATGATACAAGCAAATGTTTTAGAAATTTACAAAAATTAAAATACAATTATGGGGCAGTGCCTGTGGCTCAAAGGAGTAGGGCACTGGCCCAATATACCAGAGGTGGCAGGTTCAAACCCAGCCCTGGCCAAAAACTACAAAAAAAAAAAAAAGACAATCATGAAAATTTTCCATCCACAGTTAATTTCTCTAATTATTGTCTATTTCCAATTATATTTTGTTAAGATATTTTTTTAAATGCTCAATATAGGCAGAAACAATAATGAAGTTTACATTGAGTTACAGGGTTTCCAAAACCTTAGAAGAATGTGATATTCACAAATTGATTTATGTAAGTACTATTGTTCCAACTTCAGCAATATTTTCATTGCTATAAGTGGGTGGTAGTGAGACCCTACCTCTACAAAGTCAGTGAGACGTGAAGGTGCACACCTGTGGTCTCAGCTACTACAGAGGCTGAGGCAGGAGGGCCACTTGAGCCCAGGAATTTGAGGTTGCAGCGAACTATGACACTGCCACTGCACTCTAGCCCAGGCAATAGAGCAAGACCCTGTCTCAGAAAAAAATAAATAAACAATAAAATAAACTACAATATAAAAAGTATGGCATGTATTTTCTGGTGACGTGGTTTGGTTCTCACTCTCAGATGTTACTTCTTCAACAAATTAACAGATTCTCATGTGCTACCGGTATTTTCCTTGGAGACCATTGTTCTTTTATATTTACATATTGTTAGTATAATCCATTTTCCATTAGGATGATTTAGGCTTCTGCTACACAGATTATACACAATTTACTTAGCACTTCTACCTAATTATACTGGTGTTACACAGTGTTGACTGATAGTTTGGCACATGTTCAGGTTTTAAATGGCAAAGCATTTTATGGAGCTAAATTTCAGGAGGAATGAGATTTTATCACCTAGCCTCAATGTCGACAGAATAGAATCCCCTCTCTGAAAATTAGCTTTAATATCTCATTAATATTGTTTTATAACTTCAGAAATAATGCGTATATGAGGAAGGATGTGCGAAGTGTCCAAAACTTTACCCCATCTGCAAGCCATTATTTCACTACAGTTCTGTGTATTCTAGAATAAAACATATAACATTTATTTTAAAAAGTTACATCCATAGCATTAGTTACAGTGATGACATTTTCTCATGCCAGTTCCCTGAATTCCCACAGGACAACACAAAGAGCCAGGTAATATTTGCACATGCTGTGCTTTGTGTTATAGGAGACAAGCCCCACCTACGCAGGGAGGCACACCTTTGATTGTGGGCAGTAACTCAACTTGCTGTTCATTATGGAGGAAGACACTGTATCTTCTCAGTTTGTTCCCTATACAAATATCCTTAAAAATATATTCTGCGAGTGCCTCTCCTTACAAGAGTGCATAAGTATACAGAATCCATGAAAAACAGTGTCTTAACAATATCCAACTCCTTTCTATAGCATCTTAACTATCAAAGAATTTTCCTAGGATTATACCACTCCATCAATCACTCTAATTCATCTGACTGACAGAGAATGGAACCAAATCCATTCAGTTTGTCCCACAAAGTATTTAATTACAGCTACTAACAACAGGACAGTAAACAGCAACAGGAGTTTTGAACTCAAGCTGTGTCCCCCAAGGTTCCAGACACAGAGCTGAACAAACCCTTATAACATCAGGGACTGCCTTATAAAGCCAGGTGGCTTTCTTGACTGACCTTTGCACATGACCCAAGATGTCTACTCTGGTACAGCAAGAAGTATTAGAAGCTGCACAGACTCAGCTTTGGCAGGAAAGGAGAATGCCTAGGGCAAATGTGTTATCTATAACCACCCTGGCCAGTTAGTGAGGCTGAATTCACTGTTAAAAGCCAAAGCTGAGCAGCCTGTAAAAAAAAAAAGAAAAAAGCCAAAGTTAACTCATTGATTTCTTCAACTGCAGGCAGGGAGAAATTTTGTGCTATCTTTTCAAATTGATGAATCCCATTTTAAAGATGACTCCACATAGAGTGTGCATTAATAATGAATAACTTACAGTTCTAGGAAAATCCCCTGATTAACCAAAGCCAGCCTAATGTGGAGCGATCTCCACAGTCATCTAGGAGCTATATGATCTACTGGTGGAGTTTCCTTAAGTACTTGAAGGTCTTTTATGATCAACAATATTATACAACTGTGTTTTAAGACAGGAGCCAGATTAATTCCTGGCTTCTACACAAAAAGTACAGTCTCAGGGCTATATGTACATTTCTGCAGCAAAGCATTTTTATAATGTTGTCCCTCCCTAAGTGGGGACACAGGTTGGCAATAACTATAATGTGGCCTTCCAGCTTGCTGGCAAGCCTAATTTAAATTTGGATAACATAATATAGTCCTTGGTTTTGGAGGAACTATCTAACAGAAATCAGTTCAAACTATCTTGATGCCTATGCCACTAGGTAGGTGGCATTTGCATGCCCTACAAAATGACTGAGAGCCACTGAAATCAGGGTGTGGAAGACATCCGAAGGGAGGTGCAAAATCTGGGGCCATCCCAGCTCTATCCAACAGACTCATCAGTAAGGATTAGGAGAATGATTATGAAATACATGGTCAAAGCCATGTGGTGGGGCTCAGTAGGCACAGCATTCCCTTAAATGTAAGCATATTGCAGTAGTTTGACTACACACCAAGGTCTTTTCCTCCAAGGATGTTGGTGTGGTTCTGAAAAGGAAGGATCATTGATGGACCTTCCTCCTCCTGTAACTCTCAGGTCTAAGGCAGGGGTCCTAAAACTTTTTAAACAGGGGGCCAGTTCACTGTCCCTCAGACCGTTGGAGGGCCAGACTGTGGCCCCAAGACAAGTCAGCTGCTAAGCAGGACAGGCAGCAGCAGCAAAAACACCCAGCAGGCTGGATAAATGTCCTCAGCGGGCTGCATGTGGCCCGCTGACCGTAGTTTGAGGACCCCTGGTCTAAGTTGTTCTCTCTCCAGGTTCTAGAATTTCTGCTGCTCTCCTGCCATAAAATTCACATGTCCTGTTTTAGTAGCTATACTTTACTTTTTTTTTTTTTTTCCCCAGTCATCCCCAACTCCTGCCTGGTCATCTCACCTGGAAGTAACAGGTAGAAAATGACAAAAGCATTTTCCTAAATCCTACACAGACCCTCACTGTAACACCCATGTTTGTTCACATGAGTCGTTCCAGGATGAATTGGAGAGCGGTATCCTCAGTCAATTCAGGAGCATGGCAACCCAACAAAAGAATCCAAGAGGATGAAATAAAATTACATATGAATCCTTTATACTTCATTTTGGCTGAGACAGTACCCAGAGATTAGATCAACAGGCCAAACTGAGGTTGCCAAGTGGAGAAGCCCTTTTCTGGAAACAGCTGCACTCAATACCCAAACTTCCTTATGGGTTTATTGACCAGGAAGAAGAAAAGCAGCAGTATTAGAAATATTTTTGAGTTGTTTCGAGTTGATTATTGAGGAGGCAATTCCAAAGCTCAATGGCAGATACCTGTGGATGGTAGGGAGTGTGGAAATTCTATTAAGTATCTGTTTCATAAAAGGGAAGCCCTGATGTCAGACTGGAAAAGTCTGGGGTCAGAGCCACATGAAGGAAACAGCCTGAACGCGGATTGAGAGTACAAGCTGCAAGAGGTGAGGCTCACCAGAGGTGCAGGAGGGCTCCAAACAACTTTTGCAGTGACTATTTTTGGGATAAATAACAGGTGTGAAGAGTGCTGAGTAATGACATACAGGAGGTATACGCTTAAGGACCACACAAAAAGGAAATTACTGCCCTTTCTCCACAACTGCCACAACGAAGTACCATAAAATGTTTAAGGTTTAACACCTGCTTACTATCGAGTGACCCATCTTATCTCATTCTGAAATACAGAGTTACTTGGGGGCTTGCCTCCAAGTTGTAAGATTTCTCTAGGCTTGCCAGGAGAATGTCTTGCTCTCAGTGTGTCCTTTGATGTGTTAAGAACCAGTGACTGTCCTTGAAAGCATGATGTTCTTTCCTCCACAGTCTGGAAAGCAAATTACATGATAATTAGTTGCAAGAGCCAGAAAGGTATGGCCAAAAAGGTAAGGCCAAAGTCAACTGATTGAACTGGAACAGCGTTGCAATCTGAATAAATGTCACCAGCAGTGAGGTATCACTGAGAGCCTAAGAGCACAATGGTCCAATCCAGACAAAGTGCCAAGAATGAACAGGGGCAATGCCTTGTGTAGCAGGACCCTCCGCATCATACAAGAAGAGCATACCAACTGTGGCAGGAGTCTCAAGTCTTGCATGTGGTGATAGCCTCTTCATAAGACACTAAGGGCCCTTACTATGTGCCTCATCCATAATGGTAGCTGTGTTGCCATGTCAAGTACAATGATGGATCCAGAAATGCAGCTTGATTGCAGATGGTCTTATCAGAAAATAGGCCCTTACTGCAGATAGGTACCTGGGTGACCCAGATGGCTTGATTGGTAGCTACGACTTAATTTCACTCTTCATGGCCTCAGAGAAGCTATCTTTAATTTATGAGTTTTTCATTTTCCAAATGGTAGATCAGTTTAGGCCATTTGCAATGGCCAAAGGGTCTATGAAAATCTAACCTTCCTCATCAAAAAAATTATTGGCCAGAGCTATGGACAGCAGACTTGAGCTCTGCCTACTGAGCAAAGCAAGGATGTACATTTTTGATTTTGCATAGCGGGTGCAGAGTTTCTATAGCTTCAGCAGCCCAGTGGACATTATTAGGTTTCAACTAAGCCTAATCATCACTAATTCAGGCCCAGGCATCCAAGAGAAACTTTGTGAACCAAGGCCCCATTCAGTTAGCAGATGTGCATCAGCTGGTAGAGATGGGCATAAAGTTTCCTTCAAAGAGGTAATCACCACTTTTTTTTATTTAAAGCTGAGCTGCCTCTGGGGCCAGGACAGCTGCATTCTTGAATATAACATTTCCATTTGGCAAGTAAGACTTATTGGATCCTTCCCATCTAGTAAGTCATTGAGTTGAGGCCAGAGAATTTGAATGCCTTCAAGAATCAGGCATTGAGTTTTGACAAAAGCCACGTGGCAATCAAATAGCCATTTTTCTAAAGGAGTTCCTGGTAATCACATAACAAGCAACAAGTCCAAAACCCCAAGCAATACCTATAAGGAGAAGGTTACTTCCCTTTACTAGAGACTCTAACTGACAAAATAATCTGTAACAGTGATTTATAGCATGAAAGATTTATTGAGTTGTAAGGGACCCAAGGGTAATCTTCTAAATACTGTTTCTAATTGGTAGATTTTTCTCAGGCAATTATTAGACAGGAAAGTATAAATGTATAATGAACAAATCAAGTTTCTACTATATATTCATAAGGGACAGTAACAAAAAGAGTACCTAGAATTTTCACAAAGGGAAATTACAAGATCACTTTGGATTCCTTGCTCCACTGCAAATCTTGCAAAATCTCAATAGTTGCATTTGATCAGTGAGGGAATTCCACTCCTCCCCAAACAGAAGAGCATTTGCACAACCCCAGCACTGTTTGAGCATATGTCTTTATGCATACTTGTTGGCACTCCACCTGCTACCAACTTTCCAATTTCTCCCTATTAAAGAGCATTGAAGGGCCAGGCACGGTGGGTCACATCTGTAACCCACTCCCATCTGGGAGTCTGAGACAGGTGGATCCTTTGAGCTCAGGAGTTTGAGACCAGCCTGAGCAACAGCGAAACCCCCATCTCTACTAAAAATAAAAAAAGTAGTCAGGCATTGTGGTGGGCGCCTGTGGTCCCAGCTACTTGGGAGGCTGAGGCAAGAGGACCACTTGAGCCCAGCAGTTTGAGGTTTCTCTGTGCTATGATACCACAGCACTCTATCCTGGGCAACAGAGGAAGACTTTGTCTAAATAACAAAATAAAAGGAAGGAAGGAAGTTTTATTTCCCTTCAAAACAAAGGGAAGTCATAATTACTACACACTGCCAAATATTTCAGCTTATAAGCTCGTGATTTTTCTCCTGTAACGCAACATGCAGCATGTATAGACGCCGCTTTTGCATGTCCCTGTGGGAATCAAGGTTCTGAACCGGCAAAGAAACTATTGATATTCTAAATACTGCTATAGTTGTAATATAGTCCTTTCTGTCTGACCCAAGAGTCCTGTAGCTTCTACCAACATCCACAAAACTGTGAGGAGCTAACTTGTTAGCTTGCAAGTAAGGAAAATCATTAGACACTTAATAATTCTTGACAGTTTGGCTCTGAGGATGGGATGATTATAGAATATTTTATTTCTAAAAGAGGCTAGATGAAAGCCTCATGGGTGAATTAACAGGGTTTGATAATATAGGAATTGGCACCAAACATGTTCATCAGATCAACAGTCAACCAGGCAATAGATTATCCTCCATTTCATTGTTTTTTATGTTTTCTTTTTCATTTCCCCTCCCTCCTTTCCTCCCATCCCTTGTTCCCTTCTTTCTTCTTTTTTTTTTTTTCCTAAGACAGAGTTTTTCTTTTCTCCAGCATGGATTCGAACTCCTGGTCCCAAGGGAGCCTCCTTCCTCAGCCTCCCAATTAGCTAGGACTATAACCATGAGCTATTTCATTCAGCATAGAGTTATATTTTTGATAGAAGAGCATACAGAGCAATGTACTGCTTAATTATTCTTCCAAAGATGACAACTATTTCCAAGTGGCATGACTTGCTATTTCACTGAATATTCACCTGTTCCAACTGTATTTCACCACATTTAGTTTGGCAAGTGTCCAATGGTCTCCAGTACTATATTTTACACACACACACTAATCCCACTCATTCCAATATTCTTATCAACCAATGTGGTTTTTCTTGTTGTTGTTCATCAAGCATTTCTAGAAAATCCTTCCTAATCATGGTTATTATAGGTCTTTATGCCCCAAAATGACTTTTATTATGTCACTTAGAGTAATATATGGTAATCTACACGTTATATTACTCTTTCACTACATACCACCCACAAACACATATGCGCACTCACACACTATATACCAGCAAACTAAGGGTGAATTAAGGACAAGATACTTGTTTGAACACAATACCTAAAAATCAGATGACTCTCAACAGGTCTATGCTGAATGCACAGATGACTAGTTGGGCGCATAAATAGCACTGTGACTTAAAATTTGGTAGAAAATTACAGCTGGCCGGGAGAAATAATTCTAGTATTCCATAGCACTGTCCGAAGACTATAGTTCAATAAATAGATTATATAGTTTCAAATAGCTGAAAAGAAGCTTTTAAATGCTCCTAACACAAAGAAATGATAAATGTTTGAGAAGATGGATATGCTAATTATTTTGATTAATTAGCAAGAACTCATCTCTATCAAAAATAGAAAAATTAGCCAGGTGTTGCAGTGAGCACCTGTAGTCCCAGCTACTCAGGAGGGAGGCTTGAGCCAAGTGAACCACTTGAGCCCAGACGTTTGAGCACTATACATTGTATGCATTGCATCATCACTATGTACCCCCCCATAAATATGTACAATTATTAGGTGTCGATATAAACTTTCAAAAGCATCAAGCCTTGGGTAATGCAATAGTTTGCCTCTCCTTTTTTCTTTCATTTCTTTAGTATACTCCACATACTACCATCAGATTAAAGTCATTTAAGCATTAGATTCATCATATCATTTCTCTTTTGAAATAAATAATTGTAATAGCATATAAGAAAATGGAGTGATTCTCAGGCTTTGACACAACATTCAAAAACTTAAAAAATATTAACTCAATCTAGCTTTTAAAAATGACCTATGAAACCCACACCATGCTCCAGTATCACTGAGACCCTTCCCCTTCAGTACACTCTCATGTTATCCTCCTCACAGTATTGCTGCCTTAGCCCAGTAGCTACTATAGCATCACTCCTCAAATTTTTAACTTTCTCTTATTGCTCTATTCAAAGTGAGTTACTCCTTTTCAAGCTTTTATTGAACAAATTATCCAGTCTAGACCACAGGATTACGTGTCATATAAACCTGATTGTTAAGTTTTGACTATTTTTTGTATTTCCTTTATTCCTAGGAAGATTTTCAGCTCCCAATTACAGAAACTAAGTCATCTAGTCCTTTGTACTCTTATAAAGGTACATGGCAATTAAAGATTACAAGCATATCCAAAGAGTTCCAAATGGCTAGTGACTAGTAGTTGAACAAAATGTTAGCTTTCACAGACCCATAGGTATGGGTAATACATGAACACAATCAGACTGATTTTTGTGATTTATTTTCGTATTTTCTTTTTGGATACATATTGTAGGATAAACAGTTTATTTATTGATGTTCTAAATTAATTCCAGTCACATTCATATTTTTCTGGGCCACTCACATTTGTTTACAGTAGACTGACACATGCAATTGTCTAAGGGCAGTTTCTCACATGGCTCCCATCAAATAATTATCAGCAAGAAAATTCTTATTATCATTTGACCTGTGATATGACCCTGATCCTAACACTAGTTTCAGTTTATGATGCTATTAACCAGATTTGTTCATCCACATTAAAAACAGGTTGAACTAGCTATCTCTGAGACCTCTTATAGCTCCAAAGTATTCCCAAATATAACGTTGAGAATAAAAACAACAGTATTTTTGTTGTCATAAAGCTTTTACATGAATCTCTTTCATATTTTTTTTTCACACTGGCTAATCGCTAGTCTTTAGGGAACTGGAGATTATAGTAGAACCTCTGTAAGTTGACCACCAAAGGTACTATAACAAATTGGTGGACATATGGAAGTGGTCAACATCAGGAACTAGGCCGACTGTACTGATACATATATGTGGTGCCTGTCTGATCAAGGAAAGTTAGGTCAACTTGAGGAGGTGGTCAATGTAGGGAGGTGGTCAACTATGGAGGTTCTATTGTACTTATTTTCAGTATATGTAAGCTTTGATTCACATTTTGAGTAATGATGTGGTATTTCACTATTTAAATATAAAGTAAAACATGTAAAAGTAAGTGCTATTTTAAGATACAACAATATCTTTGTAAATAAAGTTTATTTGCAGATTAATTATGCATGCTGATATAATTATGAAATACAGATCAAATGTTCCTGATGGCACATTATATCTATGCTTCAAAATTTTTTTTTCAATATAAGAAGACACTACAGCAATTATGTTTTAGAGAGACAATGGATTTCTTTAAGCAAAACTACTTCCAGGAGATTAATTGGATTCATTTGCTCCCAGAATCTCCCCCCAAAAGTAGATATGATCACACAATATGTAAAACTATATAATTATATGACACTAGCAGATCAGTAGTTATTTATTGACAAGGTCTGGGTTTGTTTCCTATGGTATTTTATAGCTGCTAATTCATCAAGTTTTGTAACCAGGTAAGAATTGGGTAGCTTCATGAGCTGTATGAGAAAATCTAAGAAACACCATAGAAAAATGTTAAGCATTTAAACCACTGTTAATTCTGAGCAATAAATATAAATAATTCATAGAGAAAAGTAAATATTCTACCTCCTGCAATTTCACATGCTTCAAAGGGAAAAGGAAATACACAATAAAAAAACAATAAAAACAGTAGATGCTTTAAATCTCCAAAATCTTTGGCAATCATGATTAAAATGCTATGTGCATAAAGTATAGCTTTTAAATGTCTTTCCTACAGAAATAATCTGAAAAGCTTTTATCCTTTGAAAGGATCATTTAAAACGGGCTTACATAAAAGAATGTGTATAACAGGCTAGCGAATAAAATACAAACCTTGCAAACCTTGTGATTTTCTCCCACAAAAGGTACACAAAACAAGCCAAATCATGAATAATATTCAACTTTACCCTTAAAAATGAAAAATTTAGATGACCAAAAGCATATGAAATACGTGAATTCATTTATTTATAACTCGAGATCGCTATGACCTATTCTTGAGTCTTTATAGTTTGTTCAATGTAAAAACACAGCCTACCATTAGTATCTAATTTTCTAGAAATAACTGAAGATCAGTATACTTTCTGTGGACTTTAATATCCTCATTGTAAGTTCTAGAAAGCTGCCCTCCTTTTCCCATAAACTTAATTTTAAATTATACTCATATGTAGGAAGATTGACATCTCCACAGAAAACTATAGATTATGTGCAAAGCCCAGTAGGGACATAAAAAAGAAGCAGGCATGCCCTTCAAGGCACAGCAGCCAAGGTCACTTACAGGTCAAGGTGATGGCAGCTACATAAAAACCAACATGTTTCCTCCTACTCAGTTTTGTTTACCTTTTTTGAAAAATAAACAAAAACAGTAGAACATGTGAACACCGGCTGTGTTTCTTTCACTACATTTTTAAAAAATAATTCTGTCCGCTAAAATGCGTATAATTAAAACAAAAATGAGCAACAGAAATGATACTAACATATTTTTTCAATTTTATTTGCATCTAATAAGTAAACTGAAAAAATATTCTTCACACCAGATCACCCACAAGTAATAAAGTTTAAAAGTGCTGCTGAGAAAATGAACACACATTTATCTCTTCCCAATAGCTCAAAGAAATAGCAGCAAAATATTTCTTAAAAATAGTAAACATCTTTCATGTTCACTGGGATGGAGTTGAAACACATTCTTCTTAATAAAGTATCTCGAATGGAAAAAAAAATCTAATGTAGTCAACAGTGTTATGAAACCAATATATAAACAACTACATGCCTACACAAATGATAAGACACAAATATAGCCTAGGAAGGGGGCAGTGGAGGGGGCAGAGAGAGCAACTGAGGGATCTCACCTAATGTGCACAATGTGAAAAAAAAAAACTTACAAATTTATACATACATATAAAAATTTTCTATAACATACTAAGTATTACCTCTGTCAGGGAAGCTATCTAAAATATATCCTTTGCCCTACAATTATTTTTCTGTAACTTTGCATAAAATTCCGTAACCTTTCTGCAACCATATGGCGGGGGGGGGG
>NW_003852434.1:524311-549538 GCF_000181295.1 Otolemur garnettii
CAAAAAGTCTGTTTCCTCTGTATTTTGGAAGACTTTATTTTTACTTTTTTTGGTCTGTTTTGTTTTTGCAATTTAAATATATCTCTCCATCACACTTTTAATAGGTTACTTTGAATATATGTGTGTGTGAGTATATGTGTCTGTATATTTAAGCAGCCACCTTGTATGATGTTATTAGTTCTTTTTTTTCTTTTCAATTTAATTTCAAATTAATATGAGGGTACAAATTTTTAGGTTACATTGTTCAAACTTCCAAGGTAAAGTTCAAGTTGTAGTTGAGCCCTTCACCCAGGTGACATGCTGTACACACTCAGAGTGCACATCAGGTCACATTTGAGAATTGCCCTCCCTCCTCCTGCCAATCCCCCCCCCCCATATCTTTTTTCCTCCCCCTTTTCTACACCTCCCCCTTGCTAGACTAGATTTGTGGTTTATCATGTGTGTGGGGGTGTGATTGTTTATATATTGGTTTCATATCAGTATTGAATACATCGGATATTTTTTTCTATTCTTGAGAGTAAAGCAGCAGTATTTGCAGAAGATAAGATATGACACTTAAAAAATTCAAGAGAATCCACTGGAAACTGAAAATAATATGAGAAAACAAGTACAAACAGAAAGATAATCTCATATGTATAATTGAAGATACCAAAGTATAAAAGAGTCTTCTAATTTATCAATTATGATTACCTAGCATGGCTATTTAAACATGTATTAGCTTAAACATGGTTTATAATATATAGTCACCTTTCTTCTGTAACCTTGACTCAGACTTTGACTCACAATTTAGAAGTTATCTATGTATTCATGATTTTCTCATTCTTCAAGTATTCCAAAATTATAATCATTCAAAGTGTTGGCTTTGTCCAAGAACTCTTTGCATACTCAGTTTTTACCAAAGCGCCTTGAGCCTTAAACAGAACCCCACAAAGCAGTCAATTAACTGACTGGTACACATCAACCTGAAAATTATCCCATGACTATAATTGTTGTTAAAAAATCACAAATAACTTTTATCTTGAATGTCTGCATATTTTTTCTGAGTTCAAATAGAAATTGGGAAAGAAATTGATGGATCACACTAGAAAAGTATGTGTATATACAAGTATGTGAGTATGTATATATGCATTTACACATACTACAAGATATACCCACAAATATCCAACATGTGTTGGAACTGTCAAATAAAATGTTACAAAAATAGGAATATTATGTTGATCATTAACCTTCTGTATCCTGCTTTACATATTCATATCAATCAAATCAATTGAGACTCTCCTAGAACTAACTGTATGTTACATGCACACTAAATGTCAAAGTTTAAAAACAATTTCAATTTCATTGATCAAAATGTCACCTTAAAAGTCTGACACAGGCTATCATCATGTCACGTATTTTTTCCTGTGTCTATACTTTCAAAGTCCCGTATTTTAGAACTTTACTATGTTTCTTAAAAGTAACCTACATTAAGACTTTTATTACCCCACAAATTACTGCTGTACAATGTTCAGTCACTGTATGGATTGATTTAATTTTTTTTAAATCAATCTTGGTGGATGTTCAAAATTTTGTTTTGACATTTAAGAAAGACTCTCTTTGTTTTCCTTCTCCAGGTGAGCTCTAAGTTGGAGATCTCCTAGCTTTCAGTCATCAACTGCTTTTTACTTTAATATTTACATCCTCAAACCAATTGTTTTCTATACAGCAACCAATATGGTGGGCACAAAACATTAATACTGACCACCTGTGAATTAGAATTGAATAGACAGTATTAAAAAATTCAGTGTAGAGTAGAATTCACTGGATATTTTTAAATATAAAACTACTTTAATGCTCTTGATCACATAAACCCTATATAATGTTCAAGCATATTTTGGTAAATATATATATATTTGGGTTTAACTTTTATTCCATAGCTTCAATTTTCACTAATTAAGAAATCAAATATTATAAGAGGGACTTTACCTAACAAATGCAATCAACATAACCTGGTTCTTTGTACCCTCGATGAATCCCCAGCAATTAAAAATGTCAAATATTATATATTATATATTGCTATATATATATATATGTTTTTCTATCTTCTAAAATTAGAGCACCATCTATTTTAGAGGTTTTCAAACTTTTATTAGGTCATTAAATCTGAAATGTCCAATTCTGAATCAAAAGTTTAGTTTACTATATCTCAAAAAAGAAGCAGTACGATTAATCCAAGGGTGTGCCTAAACCACTGACACAGTTTTGCCATCTTCACAGTATGTTGTACACCGCAGCAGTGAAGAAGCCAGGAGAACAAGCAGCAATGACATCATCAAAGGCTTTTTTCACAGCATGTTGAGAATTTAACATTTTTCCTTACAAGAAATCATCCCAAGCCTGGAGGAAGTAGTGGTCAGTTGGTGCATGGTCTGGTCAATATGGTGGAGCACAGAGTGTTTTCAAGTTCAGCTTCGGTAGTTAGAGAAGCATTATTTGTGGGATATGTGGTCACAGTTATCTTTCAAGAGGACTGGCCTATCTACTTTGACCAATCTCAGATGCTTAATTATAAGTGTCCTCATTGCTTTGTCCAGTTGGTTGCAGAAAAATCGCTATAATCCACTGACCAGGATTCATAAAGCTGTAATGAATATCACCAGTGCCGGACTACCAAACAGACACCATTCTTTTGTTTTGTTTTGATAAATGTTTGGTTTGGGGCTGTGTTTTGGCACTTGATCTTTATTAAACCATTGTGCTGAACACTTGCTATTGTCAAAATGAATCCATTTTGAATCACACATAACAATGCCATATAGAAATGGTTCACCTTTATGTTGTACCAGGAAAGAAAGGCAAGAGTCAAGGCAATGTCTCTCCTGACGCTCATTTAATTCATGTAGAACCCATCTATCTATCTTCTCTACACTGATGATTTGTATTAAATGGTATAATATTGTGGGATAGTAACATCAAACCTTGCTGCTGCTAATTCAAGTACAGGTCGAGATCGATTCACCTCCACTGCAGCTTTCAGCTCTTTATTCTCCACCTTGGTCTCAGGTTATGCGCCTGGCTTACTTTCAAGATGAAAATCATGAAAACTGAACTTCTAAAACCATCAATTCATTACCCACATCCTTCCCAAACGCTTGTTGATATTTTGAGCTGTCTGCACTGCATTAGTTCCACAAAGTAACTCATATTCAAAAATAACACAAATTTTTGACTTATCCATGGTGTCACAAAATTATTCTACAAAAATTTGAAAGAATATCACAAGCCAAAATGTGCATTTGAAGGAATAAGGACATATCTTTATAATAAACATAAGACAAAAAATGTTGGAGTGAAATGTCAGAGATCTACCCTTAAACTTAGAATTTAAGGAAATCGGACATCTCATACTTAATAACCTAATATTTTTTCTTTTTTTTAATTAAATGATAGCTGTGTACATTAATGCAGTCATGGGGTATAGTGTAGTATTTTCATATAGAATTTGAAATACTTTCATCAAACTGGTTAACATAGCCTTTATGTCATTTTCTTAGTTATTGTGTTAAGACGTTTATATTCTACTCTTAGATTCACTTGTACCCTTGTAAGATAAACCATAGAAGTGATCCCTCCAATCATCCTCCCTCCACCCATCCCCCCTCCCCTCCCCATATTCTTAGGCTACCTAATATTTTCATTTAGCAATTCATAAAATTACCACATTTTTCTCACTAAAGACAGTATACTTCAATCTTGGCTCAAAGAAGACTGGGTTAGTATGAAAAATGTAAGAATTTTTAAATTGGGGAAAAGGCTGAGTATTCTCTCCATACTCCTCTTCAGTTCCTGGAAATGTATTTTATTGTTAAATGTAGGTGTCACCCAGGGATTCTTTTTAGTTTGGTATAAACCTTTTACTCCTGCCATGTTACATGAGAAAAAGAAAGACTTCTTAAATCCAATTTACTAAAGCAACTTCATTGTCTACCTTTATTCTTTTACTTACTGCAGGGAGAGTGGGGACCAGAGACCCCATTCTTGGCAAGGGAAACACCTCCAGAAGAGGGGGAAACAGTGAAATAAGCTGAGCAAGGCAGAATAAAAACAGTTTAGCTAGCTTACATTCAAACTAGCAGTTAAATTACTGGTCTGAGCACTTCCTCCTTTTACTAGAATCCTGACCTGTAGGGGATACAACTTCCAAACACCCCTGCTAGGTCTGTAAACACTCTGAACAATGGCTGTAACAGAAGTGTATGCGGCCTGGGAAGGAACATTAACCAGGCCATCCCCAGCCCATCAGCAGAAGCAAATACCCATTGTGGGGATGTGCTGAATGGCCAGGGCAGAGATGAAGGAACAGCTCAACCCCTGAGATACTGGCAGGAGGGCTTGGACACTGATCAAGGAGGGAAAGTAGCTCCTCTGAAAACTCTATTCTGCACGTCCTGTCTCTTTATCTCTTGCAGCTTGGCCCTTAACTTTATTTCCTTCAGTAGATATCTGCCAGTTCCACAGGTCTTAACAGACCCTGCTCCCGGGGTGGGATCCCAGCAAGTTACTTTCCAACAATGAAACTAAATTCACAAAAATCAAATTTTTAAATAGCACGTGGTATTTTTTGAAAAGTAACAAACCCAGTTGTGCTCAGTGGCTCACTCCTGTACTCCTAGCACTCTGGGAGACTGAGGCAAAAGTATCGCGTGAGCTCAGGAGTTGGAGACCAGCCTGAGCAAGAGTGAGACCCCATTTCTACTAAAAACATAAAAATTTTGGCATGATAGCAGTTGCCAGTAGTCCCGCCTACTCGGGAGGCAGAGGTTGAACCCAAGAGTTTGAGGTTATCTTTGAGCTAGGCTGAGGCCATGAGACTCTAGTCTAGGGCAACAGAGTGAAACTCTATCATAAAATAAAATAAAACCCAAATTGTATCTTGAAGGGCATTGCAGTAGCATAACTATGAGGTGACAATGGGAACAAATTACATTAAAAATATTATTATAGAAGAATTTTTTTTGCCCACTGTAGCGGGAAACACCAGACAACTACAGAAGAACTCTTCCACACACATAAAATGAGTGGCTGGATGGACACAATTATCTCAGAATAAAATTATATGATATTTTAAGTCAAAAACTGCAGGTTATATATTGATAAAATGATTTCATCTTTTGTTTATTTCACTTGAAAATTTTCTTTTGTGTCTTTGGAAGGCACATACTTTTATTAAATTATCTTAAGACTTTTTTTTTTTCTTTTTGCACTTGAAAGTCTATGCTTGCCAAATCTCAGTAGGCAAACAAAGTTTTGTCTGGGTAAGTAATCTTTCTTGAATAAAACTTCCAAACACATGAGTGCACTTAAAGTTAGGGATTATATAACAAGAAGAAACTCCCAATAGATGGAGTGTACTTCAGTGTCACAGTGATACTCATTCATGCATTTGCAGAGACCCTATTACCTGTCAAGAAAGTCTATTATCATCCCATCAAGATTAGCAATACAAAAATGGAAAAAGCAACAGATTCTAACACACAAGTGTATTGGTACAGGTAATATCAGGGTTCTTTTTATTTTAGGAGACAAAATCTTACAACTACAAAAAAATTATGACAAATGCTTGACTAGAAATTGGCAATTGGGTGGTACCTGTGGCTCAAAGGAGTAAGACACTGGCCCCTTATGCTGGAGGTGGTGGGTTCAAACCCAGCCCAGGCCAAAACTGCTCAAAAAAAAAAAAGAAGAAGAAAAAAAGAAGTTGGCAATGAGAAAAGTGATCTAAAATTTGTAGGAAACTGGAAAACAGGGACTGGAGCCATTTCAACTTTATTTTCCTACACTTATTTTACTTATATTTTCCTACACTTATTTTACTTATACTGAGTCCTGGATTTGCTATATATTTACCATGTAACCTGAGGCAAGTTTTTTTATATGTAAAATAGGGATAATAAAATTATTGTGTAAATTAGGAAAGATACTTATAACATCAGTGTCATAGCCAGTATAATATTTACTGTTTAATAAATAATTGTTTAGATCCATATTCACTCTAAATAATAATAAAAACTGACTCAACTGGTAATTATTCAGGAGCAAATCTATAAACATACAGAGAGGCAAAGTTATTGACTCACACCATCTTGAAGGCATCCCGTATAGAAAATTACTAATGTTACGCTGTGTTAACTACAAAAAGGGAAATCCTGTCCATCGCAATGAGACTGTACCCCATAGAGTGATGCCTCTACCTCACCAAGAGCTCCTGGCAAGTCAAAACCCAGTAGGCTAAGGACCCAAAACTCACAGGCATGTCTGTGGCTATGGTGCAGGGTAAGTGGAGAAGCCATTGGAAAAGAAAAGAAACTTTAGGTAGCCTGTAGCTGTGACTCTTAAATTTGTCCCCTTCTACTATTCTACTATTCTCTCATTATGAATAAAATAAATTGTAATTAAGAACTAGAGGAATGAGTGATCATTTTCAATAACACCCAGCCTTTGGTCTCTCCAAATCATGCAATTTATGTATCAATTAATGCTTCTAAACTATTTTGCTAGCATCATTTTTACATGTTTGTTGATATCCAAAAATAACACTAAATATTTAAATATTGTCTTAAATTTTAGATTTGATTTTAACTGTGTAGTTTATATTAACTACATGTACCTTCTACATGGCATACTGGCATTCTGGATTATTTCTCATGAAAACTCTCTCCTTCCCCTACTCCCTATCAAGAACTGAAAAGAGGGTGAACTTTTACCACACACGATGGTTATTATCTGCCCCAAATTTACTTTCATGAATAGTGACATGAGACACAAAATCCCTTGGTCTAAGTCACAGAACTTTATTACTCCTGGCAGCAGCAATAACCGGAGTTAACTTCCATTAAGGTGACGGGAAAAGGATCAAATGACACCTGCAGATATGCAGTGGGATACACAGAAAGACAGGAACCCGAAGCATGGAGACCTGTACTTTCTGGAGTGGAGAGTAAGGCTGCCTGATCTTTGCCCCAGTGGGAGACATTACTATAGTAGAAAGTAAAAACCAAAAAAAAAAAGAAAGAAAGAAAGTAAAAACCAACTTCCTGTTGTTTCAGTCAGAGATACGGTATCTATTTGCCGCAACAGACCACTCTGGTACCAAATTTCTTGAAAAGATAATCTAGAGTCAAAGCACACAGTGCCTGTGCTCACAAGACCTGCAGAAATACAGAGACACACGAAAAATTGTCTCCCAATATCTTCCAGCTCCATTCTAATATTTATGATTAAGAGTTTATTCTAAATCAATCTTGATACACAAACTGTCCAAAATTCCAAGAGTAACAGTCAAAAAGAACAAATAGAAGAAACTAAGTGGTAAGTGTATTTAGTTAGATATTGTAGAGCAGGTGGGAAAAGAGAGGAAGAGAGAGAAGCCACGATGAAAGTCACAGAATTGGTGTCACTTACAGTGGTTTCTGATCATTACTCATAACTGCCACATCCTGAAATGTGAATTAATATTAAAAATATTAACAGTTATTACCTCATTTAATCTTCATGACTGCACAAACACATTTTCCACACACACATGCTCTGCAGATGAAATTGAGACTTAACTATGTGATACATCATAAGACAGTAAAGCCAGCATGTAACGCTAAAATTTTAATAATTTATTTTTAACTACTACTATAAACTATCTTTCTACCACTACTGAAAACAATGAATATATCTGACAAATCCCTGTCTTTGGAAATGAAAAATATAGACTGTCAAAAGAAACCTGCATTTGATTCCATTTGAGAGTGTTAGAGTCAAAGTATGTTGAGATGATGTCCCCTGCAGGTTTGCCGAGGATTTATGGGCATAGAAGGAACTATGGATGTACCTTTCTGTAGACTGATGTAAATTAATATAGTAAAAATCATTCTATTTTATTCCTCTTGCACATGGTCTTAGAGTAAATGAAAATATAATTACAAAAGCAGAGCACTGTAAACAAACTTAACTATTCATGTGAATTACCCATTGAAAATGCATAATTCATATCCAACGATACAGTGTTTTCTGTATGGTAATTCAGGTACACTACACTGACCCTTACCAGGCAGGAAGGGGGATGCTGACAGAAACACAGTAATGATGGAGCAGAATGGACTCCTGGACCTCACCACACAAAAGACCATTAAAGAATCATGGAAACCTCTGTATTTCCAAGCTTCTTACTTTAGAGAACCACATCCTGCCCATGTGTGCGTTTTTTTGTTATCTAAGTGCGCAAGTTATCTACCACAAAACCACAGTTGAACACTGATTTTACTTACCCAACAAACCATGTTCTAGGGGTTTCATGCTCTGTATATAAACTACTGGTTCTAGCAAATAAATAAAGGAGATATACTCTACAGAATTTAATAATTCTTTCCAAAGGCACATAGCTATACCTATTTTATAGTGGTATACAATTTTTAAACCATTCTCATGTGTTATGATTCAAAACTGCTATACTAACATTACTCTTTTTTGAGTAAGGTGAACTACAATGCTCTTTCTAGATCTGGATAGTCTTTCCTTTCTGTTTGACCTATTCAAAACCTATTCAATATTCAGCCTCATCTAGAATAAACATCATCTCTCCTATCAATCCTTTGCAGTAGCACTGGGGTCTGTCCTATCTCCTCTCTGAATTCATAAACTTCATACCCTAATAGTAATGTTCATTTGGTAACTGAACTCAAGATTCCAAGTGACACCAAATTACTCTCATCCAATTTTACATAATTTTTCTCATAAATTTTAGAAAACATTTCTCCAACTCTATTCTCAGTACTTTATGGATGAAGCAATCATTTATAAGTCTTGACATCCTCTACAATGATCTAAGTGTGTTATAATCTATAAGTATTTGTTAATAATTGTGATTAAGCCCTCATAACCCTTACCCCAACCAATAGGATCAAGAATGATAATGCCACTTTTACTTTTTTATAACTTTACTCAAATTGTTGACATTTGAATAAACTCATTTTTGCTGTTATAAAGCCTTCAAATTTATTTCTCCACTGAATTTAACCATCTGCATAAAAAATCAAATAGAATATAATAATATAAATCATATTTATATTATAAATACAGAAAATCAAGCACTCAAGATCTACATTAAATACCAATTTAATCTTGTTCCTACTAAAATGTATTTAAGATATATTTTTAGCTGTACTAGTTCACAATTCTCAACACTGGACACATTCTATTTAGATTATTAGAGAAAAAGAAAATAACCAATATTTATAAAGAGCTCCTTTCAACTAGGTACCGTTTCTAACTACTTTGCATGTCTTAACTAACACCAATAATTTCAGATTTCAGGTGAGGAAATGTGGTTAAATCACCTGGCCAAAGCCATACACAGCCGGTTAATGGTGGTAGAGAATATTATAATAAATCTAGTAGGGTTATCTGACTTGAAATAGAAGGACTTTGATGACATAGAATGTATACTTTTTTTTCTTTAATCTAAATCACTAAAGGTCAAGTTGAGGTAATATAAATGTGTATCAAAGTATACAAATGTTCAAGAAAACAAAAAAAAACATTATATTGAGGTGATTACTTTACATAATGTATTATTTTCTACCATTTCTGAAATATCTTTTTTTTTTTTTTTTGAGACTGAGTATCACAATGTCACCCTCAGTAGAATGCCATGGCGTCACAGCTCACAGCAACCTCAAACTCTAGGGCTTAAGCAATTCTCTTGTCTCAGCCTCGCAAGTAGCTGGGACTACAGGCGCCCACCACAATGCCTGGCTATTTTGGGTTGCAGTTGTCATTGTTGTTTAGCAGGCCCAGGCAGGGCTCGAACTCACCACCTCTGATATATGTGGCTGGGGCCCTAATCACTGAGCTGTGGGTGCTGAGTTCTGAGATATCTTTTATAAAAATATTATCTCGCAAGAACTTTTTTTACTTACAATTAAGCTAAAACTAAGAATTATCTCATTAAGATTCCATTAATAGTTTTTAAAATCAAGTGATTTCCCAAAGACCACATATGTTTTCTGAGGCAGTGTAAAGATTGATTTAATTTTGAGGTGGATGGTTTTTAATAATACTAACAGGCATAATTTTTTTTCCCTTTCTGACTTGAATATTTTTATTATGATTATGTCAGATTACCTTTCAGTAAAGCTTTAGAAATTGAGAAACAGGAAATACCCTTTTGTACTCTTTACTGATAATGATAAAGCTGACCTGGTAGTTATGATTGACCTTCTACACTGTAGTGAGAGGACAGAGCAGAACATTTATTATACCAACAGATGTCAATTCTTTTTGTGACACACTCATATTCATAATATTTAAAGCTTATTACCTGACCTCTTAATTAATGAATGCACATGCTTTGTTTATGCAGTTTAGGGCTACCTTTCTACATAAGTGAAAATATGAAGAATGATAAAAACTAAAATCTTCCAGAGTCATAAATCTTAAATCTTAAAAAACCTTTATTTCATCATTTCTCAAAATTAATTTTTCTCCAATATGCTAATGATTTCCTACATTTCATTTGGATCCTCCACAAAAAATTGTGAATCATAACCACTTAGATATCAGCAGAAAGTCATTCATAATTTAAGTTTTAATTGAACTACTTACTTACACTATTACACAGTAAACAAATTACTAAAAAAAAAAAACAAAAAAACTCACAACTGAGTTTACCAAGCGCAATACTGACATCTAGTGTCCACAATAATAATAACTGTGTAGAATACTAAATGCAACCCCCTTTGAGAAGTGGCCTATACTAGATTTTAAGCATATGTAAAAATAATTTTAAGAATATCGCAGAGGAGATTGTTAACATTTTATAAATATTTTACAAATTATTTCAGAATAGCACTGAAATTCTATAATTAAATTTTCATTGATTTAAAAGGGATAGGAGTCACTTTTTTTTTGCAGTTTTTGGCCAGGACTGGGTTTGAACCTGCCACCTCCGGCATGTGGGGCCGGCGCCCTACTCCTTTGAGTCACAGGAGCCACCCATGGAGTCACCATTTTTAACAAGTCTTCAAAAAGCAATAGATTTATTCAACGGGAATGTTTTCTGAAGGTCTATTTCTGTATGAAATTATTTTTACAAGCTCACTTTATTTCTTCCTTAAAATCTCTGAATTTTAAAAACCTGTAATAAACAGAACCTTTATGAGTTATAAATAAATACCATAACTTCATTTATCTTTTCTAGCAGACTAGATATTATTTAACTTCTCTCCTAAAGTATTATCATAAATTACTAAAGAACAATAAATACCTAAAGTATTATCATAAATTACTAAAGAAGAATAAATACCATAACTTCATTTATCTTTTCTAGCAGACTAGACATTGCTCTCCTAAAGTATTACCATAAATTACTAAAGAAGAACAAATATATATATGTGTGTGTGTGTATGAGTTTATAACATATCAGTATGTATAAGTAAATGTTTAATAATATTGAAATCCAACAAAAACAAAGATAGAAAGTAAAATTTACTATCTTTCTATAGAATTTAAATTTATTATCACATTTAATTCTCACTTCAAATCTATAAAGAAGGTATTACCCTGATTTTGCAGATAAAGAAAATGAAGTTTAGAGTAGACATTTTAACTAGGTATTACAAAGACACATAGCTAATGACTGTTGAAGGGAAAGCAGTCTGATTCCCAAATATTACCTATTAATTAGGAAGCTATAAACAATGGAGTTTTATTTTTTACCTAAAACCCATATAGTTATCCATTTTAAAATAATTCCACAAATTAGGCCAATATTTATCGTTGTAAAATAACTGCAAATATTGCAATTACATCTAGATCACTAGTTCTTAAAATTAATAATTAACAATTATTTTTTAAAGGAAAGTTCAACCATACATGTAAGTTGTAGGATGAATGAAATGGTGCAAAACTGAAATGCCAGCAGGTATAAAACAGTAATAGTACTAAAAAGTCTATCACAAAATAGATGCATATACTGTCTTTGATATACTTTAAATTAGGCAAATTGTTCATCTTATTGAAATAAGTGGGGACATTTGTCAGGATAATTACAGAATGGTTCTTTTTAATTGCATGCTTTTACAGACACACAATGTCAAATGAATCAAAAGATATAGCTTAAAATATCTAAATATAATGATTTATAGTTAGACAATTAAGACAATGGACTATTCACAAATGTCTAACAAATGAGCCAATTCACAGT
The DNA here is from genome assembly GCF_000181295.1 of Otolemur garnettii. Classification (NCBI taxonomy): domain Eukaryota; kingdom Metazoa; phylum Chordata; class Mammalia; order Primates; family Galagidae; genus Otolemur; species Otolemur garnettii. Next base: position 536,544 of record NW_003852434.1, read on the forward strand.
TGACTATTTCTAACAGGAAAGTAACCTCTGTATCCTGGAAGGGATATAATTTATATTTACAATAATTCACAATAGCCTTTTGGCAGCCAAAAGGTCCTTGGAAACCTTTTCTTTCCAATCGGTTCAGCAAGTGCAGAAGTTGGTATTCCCCCAACAAGTGGCATTAAATCAGCATCTGAGCAGATTCCAAGAAGCAAGGTGATTTTTCTTTAAATAATGTTGTAAAACACATAATTGCAGATTAAAAAGATTATTGCATCTAAGCATATCCTCTATCGTCTCCCATGGCATAATGGAAGGAAGATGAGGCTCAGCTTCCCCACTTAGCAGGAATGGATGAGAACTTCAAGTTATTTAATCCCCTCTGAAACATGAATTTTCTAATCTGAAAATAGGGAGAGTCACTCCTATTTCATTTTATATGCATAATGTTTATTATTTTAATATATATTAATTTGAATAGCTCTTGCTTATAAGATTGCAAAAATTAAATAAGTATTATAAAATACATATATAGCAGGAGACACGAAACATTAAAAATGTTCCCAGCTGTAATAATGCTGATAAATTAAAAAATTTAAATTAAGCCCTTCCTCCCTCCTTCCCTTCCTTTCTTTTTCTGTAATTCATTGTTAGCCCCTTCCTTCTAGGAAATGCATCTATTTAATAAATGAAAAGGATGTGCGCCATTATCCCAAGGAAGCTATTCATACATGTGTATTGTTTTTAAAGAATAGTTTCCTTTTTATGGATACAGTTTAATATGGTAGGTAAAGAATTAGGTCTATATCCAAAAGTCTTTAGTCTACATATTTCTTAACAGTTTGCTCTTCAAAATTCTCCTCTCAATCTGCAGAGTTAATAAGCCAGACCAGAAGAATGAAATGGACGCAACCAAGAAGAGTAATATACAGCACTGAGGGATTTGACAGAATAGCTTTGTATTTAGAGAGGAATCTATTTCTAATTAAAAAACACAACAGCAGGGCGACACCTGTGCCTCACAGGAGTAGGGCACCGGCCCATACACCAGAGGTGGAGGGTTCAAACCCGGCCCTGGCCAAAAACTGCAAAAAAAAAAAAACACAAAAGCAACAACAAAACTGGGAAACAGAATGAAGAAAGAGAAAAAGCCAGCATTTGTAATATGACAGAATTTCTAACAGGAAAAGAATATTTCCCTTGGAAAGAAAACCAGAAGTTCTCTAAATTTTATTTGAATGCGTCTGTGGCCACACCCTACTGCTGTTATAGTACTTAAAGAACAATTCTACAAGTATCTATTATATAGAAGGAATTAATACCTAGAATTATTTTGTTATTCTTTTTATTCCACGTTTATGAGGTATAATTGACAAATGAAAATCGTCAATCATATGATACAATGATTCAATACACCGACATTGTGAAATGATTAGCACAGTCAAGTTAATTAGCACAATCGTCATCTCACATCACACCATTTTTTGCATCTGTGGTGAGAAAACTTAAGATCTACTCTCCTGGGAAATTTCAAATACACATGACAGCTTTATCAAGCATAATCGTCACGGGGTACATTTGATCCCTGGAACATACTCATCACTGTTTTACCTGCATCTCCCCTTTTCCCCACACTGAGCTCCTGAACTACACTCTGCTTCTGCGTTTCACTTTTTCAGATTTCACAAGTGAGTGATATTGTACATTAGTATAATGTCCTCCAGGTTTACCCATGTTAGTGCAAATGCAATATTTCCTTCTTTTATGCTACTAAAATCCATTTCACCATATATATGCACATGTACAGACGCCAAGTATTTATCCCTTTTTCTATTGATGCATATTTAGAATATTTCCATATTATATCATGAATGATAATGCGATGAACATGGAAATGTAGATACCTCTTCAAGATACTGATTTCATTTCCTTCAGATATACAGCCAGAAGTCGGTAAAGCTGGATCATATGATAATTCTATTTGTAATGCTTTTAGGAACGTCCATGCTGTTTTCATAATGGCTTCCAGGGTGGGGCCACATGTTGTTGTAGGGTCCTTCTGGCGGGTGCCACTCGGCCATCCACCCCGTATCTGTCCATGGCAGAAGGAACTCTCACTCAGAGAAGAAGACTGCTGCTTCTGCGGTGTGTGGACCTTGCCTTTGCTTTCAGAAGGACTACTGTTGTTTTAAATCAAGCACACATCTACCTTGGATGTTTCCTGTTGCAAGGGTGGGGTTAGAAATATTCAGGACTGGATCACATCCTTTTGTTGGGATAGAGGATGTAAGATGCCATTCCTCTAATTCTGGATCTCAAACCAATTTTTCTTCTTTCCATCTTTCAGAATTTTCCTTTGGTCGCCACTCACCTTACTTACAAGGTCTATATTTGTACTTAACGACAGCAGCAGAGGAAAATAGGTCCATGCCATCCAGCCCAAACTTGGCTGATATTCTAATGTTCAAATCTGACACAGTGTTTTTAGAAGTCTTTCTGAATTGAAATTTAATCTCTTTAGTACAAGATGCTGTGGTCGCATACATTTTTCCTCCTCAATTTTCATCACATTTCTGTGTACATTCCTCACTTTAGCTTATCATTGGTTCTCAACCTTCCTAATGCCACAACGTATTTTTCATTGTTAAAAAGGGGTCATGACCCACAGGTTGAGAACTGCTGAGCTATACCCTATGCTGCTCGAAATCACAGGTTCTTCCAAGACGTATCTTAAATAGTTTCAACGGGTGTGGGTTTGAGTGGAGGTTCTCCAGATTGAGGATACAGCTTTACCTGTTCATCTTTAGGGAAGGCACTGGGAGGAGAAGTTTCTCCTGGGGCCTAGTGGCTAAGTAAGGCATCTTCCATATTCCTCCTCTGTTACTACACAATACCCCACTGGTATCACTTACTGGAATGTCTGATGAGAGTTAACATCTCCTCTGTTTCCAAAACAGGCCTGCATATTGTGGGCTACCAGTAACTGTCAAATAACCACAGATGATTTTATAATTTGAGCACCAAAAATGGCTTTGGGATGTGGCAAGCTACACGAAGTAAATCTCATTTCAAAAAAACAGGTAGGCATTCAAAATCATACGCTTTGCTAAGTACCTTACCAGTATTGCTTTCATTACTCAATTTCACAGAAAAAATAAATGATTAAATGTTCCTTTTAGTATATCATGCTGCCTGTTATTATACTTGTATTTTTCAATGAGAATGTAGATTTAGAAATTAGTCATTTAATGAACTACAAAATCATAGAGATGGGGATATTTTGAAACTATCATTAAAAAATAAAAAAGGTCTTTGTATTTACAAAGACAAAAAGCATAAATTACAAACATTCATCTGTAGACCCGCCACCAACACATCCACTGTTAACATTTTTATGAATAATTTCTTATGCAAAGACAAAATGTAGACATAGGACCCAACTCAAAATGAGGAAAGGTATACACAGACACACACAACACACAAAAATACACAGTTACATCTGTATGTGTTATTAGTACCCGGTCCCCAAACTATTCATTTTTTCCCTCCAGAGTCAACCATTGCTACTTCTTCCATTTTCTGCCAGTAATATATACTGGAATATGTAATATATAATTTCGTTCTGCTTTACACAAATAATAGTTGAACATATACTCTGACAAACTTGTTGACTTTTTTTCAGTTTGTTTAGTATTTTCTGGAGGTTTTGGTTTGCTATTATTACTAATAGAATTCTGTTCAATTTATATGTACTTATATATTATGCATCTCATTTCTTCAAGTGTATGACATAATCAGAATTATCTTTTCAACAGTGAAATTTTTTTTTAGAAATCTTGCACGTTGTGTTACAGCCCTTCTTAGCTTTATGTCTTGCCCTCCATCTGGAATTTGTTTTGGGATAAAAGAGAGACAAAACTTTTAATTGTTCCCCAGGTGACTACCAAGATACCTCCAACCATTTACTAAATAATGTATCTTTACTCCATGATTAGAAATGCATCATTAATACATATTAAATTTCTCTATATATTTGGATCGTTTACTTAAAAAAAATTCCATTGATTTAACTGCCATCAATGCACTAGCGCCAAACTTTAATTTCTACAGCTTTATGAAGTATTTTAATACTGTGCTAATTACTGCAGCTTTATATGTTTTAATATCTGACAGAACGAGTTCCTTTTATTATTCTTCCATGTCTGAAGTGTCCTGGTGTGTCCTCCTCGTTCATTTTCTCCTAAGTGCTATAAATCATGTTACAATTCTTTCTAAATCAATTGATATTTTATTACAATGCAATAAATTTTAGATTAACTTGAGGAATTTGATATCTTTATAAAACAAATTCTTTTTATTGAGAAATATGGGTTATAATACATTTCTTCAAGACTGTGTACCTCAAGATCTTTTCGAACTTCCTTTCAAATTATCCTGCCTATTTTATATACAGGGACTCGTGTATTTTCTATTATGGGTGCCATTATACATTGGGTTTCCTTCTATTATATATTTTAAAGTTTTGTCCAACTATAAAAATCCAATTAATTTATATAAATAAACATTATATAACCATGCTAATTAAATTCTCTTTGTTTCTATATTTGTTTCTTTTTTTTTACTTTTCAAATGATTCTCTTCAGTTCTCTATATAAATAATTACATCATTAAAAATTACAATAGTTTTTTCTATTCCTTCCCAAATGTATTTCTTCTTATTGTTCAATTACATTAGCTTATATGTTCAAAATGATATTAATAATAGTCATGATGAAGATCATAGTTGTATTGTTTCTCACTGTAATGGAAACACTTCTGGATTTTTCCTTAGGCACTGCCAGGATTCCAAAAATCTGCCCTTGATTCTCTCATAACTCTCCCAAATAATCTGCCAGTTCACCTGCATCTTCTCTCTGTTCAGTTACATATCTGAATGCTCAGCTCACTCTCATCTCTTCTTTAAGACTCTCTTGAAGTCCCTCCACCTTGCAGGATCACCTTAAAGTGATTCCTCTAGCATGTATTCTTTGATCTATTTATTTATTCCTTATTTAGTAATTCAATAATGATCTTTCATCTACTATATGTCAGTCCCTGAATCACATTTTTTTTAACTTATGATATACTTAATTTTTTAATTTTTGATTGCAAAATATTAAGGAGAAAACGATTTTTTAACATGGATACCTCGGATAATGCTTAACAGAGCTGTTCATGCACCATCACCAGAAGAGTGTTCATTGGACCCTATAAGTATTTTTTACCCCTCTCCCTTCTCCCTTTCCCTTCTTGGATTCCGGTGACCTTTACATCTCTTTAGGCCTCTATGTGCCCATCATTTAGCCCCATTATTAGAGAGTACACGTGGTGTTTATTTTTCTGAGATACTGTGTTTAGGATAACGGTCTCAAATTCTACCAAAGTTTCTGCAAAAGACATATTTCACTGGTCTCTATATATTTCTCTGAGGAATCTCCATACTGTTTTCCATAAAGGTTGTACTAATTCGTGGCCACACCAACAGCATGTAAGCATTTCTTTTTCTCTGCATCCATGTTAACATCTACTGTTCATTAATGTTTTAGTAATGGCCATTGTGACAGGTGTAGGGTGGTATCTCACAGTGGTTTTATTTGATTTCTCTGATGATTCAGCGATGTTAAGCATTTTTCATAGGTTGACCACTTGTCTATCTTCTTTTTAAAAACATCTGTTCATGTCTCTTGCCCACTTTTAAATGAGGTTATTTGATTTATGTTCTTGCTATTTTGTCTGAGTTCTGAGTAGATTCTGTACGCATAGTATTAGAACTTTTTCAGATGTATAGTTTGTGAAATTTTCTCCAATTCTGTAGATTGTCTATATACTCTGTTGACTATTTCCTTTGCTGTGCAGAACTTTTGATTTAATTAAGTCCCAATTATTTATTTTTGCTTTTGCCATGTTTTCCTTTAGAGTCTTAGTCATAAGTTCTTTACCTAGGGCAATGTCTAAGAGAGGTGTTCTCTGTATTTTCTTTAGAATTTTTATAGTTTCCTGCCTTACATTTCAGTCTGTTATCCACCTTTTTTTTTTTTGAGACAGAGCTTCAAGCTGTCCCCCTGGGTAGAGTGCTGTGGCACTGCAGCTCACAGCAACCTCCAACACCTAGGCTCAAGCGCGTCTCCTGCCTCTGCCTCCCAAGTAGCTGGGACCACAGGCACCTGCCACAAAGCCTGGCTATTTTTTGGTTGCAGCCATCATTGTTGCTTGGCGGGCCCCGGCTGGATTCAAACCTGCCACCTTAGGTGTATGTGGCTAGCGCCTTAGCCACTTGAGCCACAGGCGCTGAGCCAGTGTTATCCACCTTGAATTAATTTTTTATATATGGTGAGAAATAGGGATCTGTTTCTTCTGCATGTGGCTTTCAAGTCTTCCCAACACTATTTATTGAATAGGGCTTCTTGCCCACAAAATTGATTCAGCAAAGTCTCAGGTTACGAAATCAATGTACACTAATCAGTAGCATTTCTCATTCTTGACTACTAATAACAGTCAAGCTGAGAGTCAAATCAAGGACTCAGTTTACAACAGCTACCTTCTCTGTAAAGAACATAAGGTACCTAAGAATATGCTTAATCAGGGAGCTGAAAGATCTCTACAAGAAGAACTATAAAACACTGATGAAAGAAATTATTGATAACACAAATTTTAAAAATCCCATGTTTATGATCGATAGAATAAACATCATTAAAATGCCCATATACCCCAAATTGATTATAGCTTCAATGCAGTCCCCATTGAAATACCAGTATCACATTTATTCCACAAATCTAGAAAAAATAAGTCTATGCTTAAATAAAAACTAAAAAGGATCTAAATCACAGCAATCTTAAGCAAAAGGAACAAATCTAGAGGCATCATATCACCTCACTTCAAATTATACTACAAGGCGATACTAGCAAAAACAGCACGATATTTGGTGTTACAAAAGTACAGAAATGGACCAGTGGAACAGAAAAGAGAAGCAAAAATAAAATCACCTACCTATAAGCAATTGACCTTTGAAAAACAACATACACTGAATCACGGTACATATGTTTTAGAAATTGAAATGGCATTATCCATGTCTTTCAGGGCTAAACGTGCAACAGAAGATGAAGAACTGTTTGCTTATTTGTCTATCTTTGGACACAATGTGGAGTAGTGTTTATGATTATGAAATTAAAGTTTTTAAGTCTTCTAATCTATAGAATTTTGAACAAGGCTCTTAGTCTCGTTATACCTCATCTATCTCATGTGAATGAAGTATATGCCTGGAAGAGGTTTTCTACAGTTATAGGTGATGGTGCTCGAAGAGCCCTGAGCAAAGGACTGGAACACAGTGAGAGCTCAGTGTGTGCTCTTGTTATACCTAGGATTATTGTTATAACTAACAGATTCAAGTACAACTAGATGTTCACACAAGATATAATGGGAGCTAGCACCAAGGAGTCTTTCAGGAAAACAGAGCAACAGTTTGAAAAGAAGAAAAGGAGATTATGTGACAGAGAAGGGTGAAGAAGTTTAAAGGATAAAAAATTATAGAGGGAAAAAAGTATATATAAGATGTTTAGATATATATAAGATATATATATCTTAAGATTATATATATATATATGATATATATTCTTATATAAATAAGAATATAGCATGATGGCAAGGGAAGGATACTTAGTAAGATTAGAACCCACTTCCCAGCAAACTTGTTTTTGTTTAGAATTGTAGACTACAGTTTCCATTCTATGTTCTAAGCAATTACTCATATATGCCTTTGTATAATTACTAAACTATTTTATTGTTTCTAAGATCATTTCACTGCTACAATTACATGGTTAAAAATATAAATGTAGGGTCTAGATTTTAGAATTATTTAGCCAAATTTCAAATATTTACTTTAGCTATATGCAAACATAATATCTGATGAATAAATAAAAGTATAGCATATGATTTAAGAGAATAATTTTACTATAACTTAATGAGTTATAACATAAAATTTAAAAAGTCAATAAACTTGCTTAATTCAAATTCAATCTTCCTAAACTCCCCAATGTAGACGGAGCTTCTGTCTTAAGCACATACGAGGGAAATCCTCACAGCTTGGCCTCTATTTAATGTTAGAGGGGAAAACATTAAGATTTTTATGCAATTTGTAACTCATTTTTTCAAGGCTATTATCTCATATTGACTAAACCTCAGATACAGTGATAGCCACATAAATAAGAAAATGGTTTCTACTGTCTATAAACTCAAAGGTTAATAGGAAAAAAGATATATAAACAAGTATGTCCAAAGTCATATTCTAGATAGGTAAAATGTAGCTGGCAGCTCTGTGGAAGACAGTTATTTAGGACAAATAGTCTGACAGTGATACACACAGTAGTTTACGGGGGAAAAAAGATGACCAGTGGATATCTAAAATCACAGATAGTACCAAACCCTAAAATACTTGCTGTTTTTTCAGTCTGATAACTGAGATGGCTACTAAGTGACTTACAGGTGGGTAGCAGCAACAGCATGGATCCGCTGGACAAAGGGAAGATTTGTGTCCTCAGGAGGACAGAGTATGACATCGTGAGGTTTCATTACACTATTTACAACATGAGTGCAATTAAACTTGTATTTATTTCTGGAATTTTTCATTTCTTATTTTGGGATTATGGCGACTTGCAGGTGACAGAAAATGACAAAAATAAACTGACTTCAAATAAGAAATAAATGCTATAATCCAAACATTCCTACAAGGTATACTAACACTCTATTTTGCCCATGAAGATTATTAAAAAGAGAGAGAGAGCAGATGTTAATTGTTAAAAGAAAATAGTGTTTACTTTCCTGAAGTGAATTTATTATCTAAGTTGGCATGAATAAGAAAATGAATAAGAAAAAAAGTTGTAGGCAAATCTGTCCCATTATTTATGTGTCCCCCTATTCCAATTATCATTTTAGTGTTTCGGTAATGTAAATCAATGGTAGAAAAACTAAACAAATATAAAATTCAGTGATAAAAATACAAATAAAAATAAACATCTTCCCTAAAGACATTTTAGAAAAATCAGAGCTATTCCAGTTAAAATTCCAAATTCACTTTTGTAAGCTACACAAACATCCCTATAAAATATGATCTACTTCACTTGGCAGGATTTTTATTGTACCTTTTGTTTATAATAATCATATTATCTCCTATACTAAATTAAAGGCCATAGAACAAAGAAAATATGTGATTTTTTTTCCATAGGTGACCTTATTACATCACTATTTTCAATAGATTTATTTCTATCTTCTGATTCAAGTCAAACTAGATAGACGAACTATGTTTTCCAATATGACTGGTACTTACATATGCGCAAGCATCATGAAACATATTCAGGAGATACACCACAAACATAGACATACACACTCACACATACATTTTTTTGAGTCACAGTAAATTGTGACCATATTGTTAACATTCAAATAAACTTTCATCATATACTTCAAATCTCTTCTCAAATGTAGACAAATTACAAATGAAGCATTACTTGATACTGATAAGCACTCAAAGTTTAAAAGCTTTCAGTTTTAGAATTCAAATTAAATCTTTTTACGTAAGTGGAATTATGTTGAGGGTAGTCTAAGCATTCATTGATACTTAATCTGTCACTGAAATATCACATAATCATATAAAATGCCACAAACAAAATGAGTATCAATTCCCATAATTTTGCTACAGTAAAGAAGAGACATTTGTATGGTGATAAATGCTTAAGAAATATATTATTAACTGGAAGATTAAGTCTGCATTTTCAAATATATTCTGTGATCACATTATATCTATATTTATGCAAAAAAATCTTTTCTTAAGGCCTAACATTCCTATAAATTGTATAAAGTATTCTTTATGCAACGATTTTTAGCATCATTGGTCTAAGTGGCATCCATTATTTAGATTGCTTTTTACCTTTATTAAAATATCTAAAAGCATTTCATGCTGAGAAAATAGCATTTTCACAAGTCCTATGGCGGAATAAAAACATTTAAATAGAGGAAAGAAAATTGGTTAAACAGGAAGAAAGTGGAGGGACAGTAAGATGGAATAAAAATACAAGGACAGATAGAGGCTGATGCTTTTTTCTGTTTATTCTAAGAGTAGCGGTTAATCTCCGAAATGGTTTAATCAGGGAGATGACATACAATTGTGTTTTATAAAAATTACTCTGTCTAAAGTATAGTTTGGAAGATGGTCAGAGGGAAGGGCAGAGATCTTCCCGGACACTGTTAAATGAATACACAAGAGAACTGATGCTGGTGGGAATGAGGCCCACGTGTGTGTCCATGGTTGCTGTCTCAGTGTCTTTAGCATAAGCTCAGTAAGTATTTTTATTTGTTCTTTATAAGATTGAAAGTTAATCTCTCACTCAGAGTTAATTGTATTTCCTACACTACAAACTCTATTTACATAAAAGTTTTCATACTGTGAATTCCCAAATAAATACAATGAAATTCTCATCTTCTGGTCTTAACAATAACCAAGAAGAACCTAAAATTTATATCATAAAGCATCACAAAGGGAAGGATTACCATCAGCATTCAAAAAATTTTTTCTTGAAGGTACTCTGCTTAGCATTTGCCACTACAAATGACACATTTTTCTTTAACAATTTCAATTCCAAAATATCAAAACTATAAAAACACGTATAGTACTCATATAGTTTGGGAGATAGCTCAGTCTCATTCAAATCCTTTGTCGGGGAGAAGGTACCAATGACTCCAGCCTCTGAGGTTCTCTTTAAAGGCCAGCTTACAAGCAAACTCTTTCAAATGTCACTATTGTTGGTAAAATTATATTCAATTCTGACAATAAAACATTTGACAGTACCAAAGACTTCTCATTGAAAATGGGGGGGGGGTTTATTTTCACTTTTCGTATTTTGGTATAAAAGCAGATTGTGAGAGGTGGGAATCATGGACCGATTGAAATGAAATGAATGCTATGAGGAGACTGAATTAATGTATATCCTTAATATTTCATACATAATGAGAAACTGGTCTTACTGAAAATCAATCCTGCAAAAAAAAAAAAATCCCCAGAAAACTTAATATATAAAAGTTGCCTTTTAAAATTACTTACATTTCATTCTTATTTGATTATATCTATTGGAACATTCATTCAGATGTTTATTGAAACTATTAGGCACAAGTTACCTACGACTGACAGGAGGGCAGATGGGTAAGTACAGATGGCAGTTCACTCAATGACAGTTCCACTAACTTCTTTTTTACCTTACCATGGCTTTATCAGGACATAATCTCATGATAAGTAAAGCCCCATCTGAACCTATAATGGCCCGACCTGTCAATTTTTCATAATGGGTTTATCAGTGTAGTAAATTTTCAACTTAAGATACTTTTGACTTATTATGAGTTCATCGGGACATCTGTACAACAAAGTCTCTATATTTATGCCATACCATTACAAGCAGTAAAAAAGATGAGAAACCAGTAAAAAAGATAAACATAAAACAAATCCAAATAAGTATGATAAATATGTCAGGAACATTCATAGAACACAGTACTTTTGGAGAAAAATCCATGCATTAAATCTTGAAATGGTGTATTAAATGGAGAAATTGCAGACCAAGCATATTTTAGCCAGAGAGACACATGAAAATAAATCTAAATAAAATTGATTTGGCTTTGAATAATTTGGGGGGGATATAATTTTTAAATAAGTAATAAAATTTAAAATATTAGGAGGTGAAGACAAGGATAAGGTAACCAGACATCCCGCTTTTGGCAGGACAGTCCCAATTTTTAACAATTTGTCCTGCATCCTGCAGCATTTTAAAAAAGCCCTGATTTTTGGAAAGAATGGACAAGCTAGGGAACACGGGAGAACAGGAAGGGAATATATAGTTTTCAGTTGCCACGTGGCTATTTCACCAGGATATGTGTTTATATTATTTTTGTTAATTTTATAATGTTAAACTTTAATAATTGTTGAGAACTGATTATCAAGAACTGCTTATCAAAGTTTGCATTGTTGTCAGGACCCACCCCCCAGGCCCCGCCCCGCACAATGGTGTCCCACTTTACCAATGTTAAAATCTAGTCACCTTAGACAAGGATGAATGCTACTATTATATTCTAAAGGCTCTTCTGAAGACTTTAGATTTTGATTCCTTTAAAACTGCATAAAAAAATAACATAACACACGTTGTGTTACAAAAAATTCTATGACAAGAATGTGAGAATATATTCAAGGCATCAAGAATAAAGAATACAGTCTATTTGTATAGTAGTCTAGGCTATATAATTACTTAGGTGTTAAATAAAGGACCCTGAATTCAGGCAATGACAGTGAGAAAGATGGGAAGACAGATTAAAGTATTAATTCAGAAGGTGTAGGCAGGACTGGATCATAAAAAGGTATGAGATACGACTCTGATGAGAGAGCTGATAAAGGCCCCAGAACACAGGGGAAAGTTTGCAGGATTAGAGGGATGGCCAATTCTGAACATATTAAAGATGACACGCCCGTGAATCATACCATTAAAGAGGCTGACCTGAAGAAAGAGATGTTATTGCCATCCATTAAGATTTAAAGTGGATTAAATCATTTAGGGGAAGATAACACTGAAAAAGAAAGGCAGTGCTGGGAACAAATATCTGGAGAATATCAATACTTAAAATGCATTAACAGGGGAAACTGAGAAGAAATGAGTAAGAGGATAAGAAAAAAAAAAAGATGGTTGAGAAGCCTAAAACTTCATGTTAAGAATCAAGGCCTAATCAGTGACATGAGAGACAGAGGGGAAGTCCACTGATGGCAACCACAAGGAAACTATGGACGGTCTTCCCAGGGGCAGTTTCCACCAGGCGCCAGAGGCCACAAGGAAACTATGGACAGTCTTCCCAGGGGCAGTTTCCACCAGGGTCCAGAGGCCACGAGGAAACTATGGACAATCTTCCCAGGGGCAGTTTCCACCAGGGGCCAGAGGCCACGAGGAAACTAT
>NW_003852434.1:550090-561426 GCF_000181295.1 Otolemur garnettii
GGTGACTGACTATGGAGAGAAACTGAGAAGTGGGGCCACAGCAGGTGCTCCGTGTGGTTTCCTCCCATGCACTCAAGATTCTTGACTAATAGACTTTCCTTCAAGGATGAAATGAAACAAATGACGTTGAATGCAAAAAATACAGAAATGTATACATGGGACGTAGAAGTAGTGTGGGGAACTGAGTGAGTTCCAGGTTCACAGTTTCCATCTTCTCTATGGAGAGAAAGGTAGGTGTAATTACCCTCAGAGAGCAGAGGATGGGATGAGGGTGAGCTAGTCAATGATTAAAAGACAGATACGGAGACCAAGAAGATGAGAGATATGAAATTAGTGACCGGACTAGCCCAAGTGAGGAGCAGGAGCTTCACATATGCAGCGGCATCAATTCTCTCCGCTTGCACAAAAATATTAGCTCCTCAGATCAATCACATGGTTCCCACCCACTTTCAGCTCAACATCTTCCTTGTACTAAAGAAACTACAAAATAAACACATACTCTTGATATACTGCTCCCTTTCAAATCTCCTATCTCAAATTCAGATTTCACATAATGCCTGCATTTAAAAGAATATAATTGGCCATCCTACTTTGCTAGTGGGTCTCTTACAATTCCTTCCGGAAGTTAAGATAATCCTCAAGGGAAGGCAGTCACGAGCAGTATAGATCAGTGCCATCTAATCCACTCAATCCCTGGGTTTGACATTTATACCTATTCATTGATATTGAGGTGTATTACTTTATCTCTGCATATAACTGAAACATTCTCAGAATATGGTACAAGATACCCTAAGATTCTTTCCTATCTATTATTTGACAGTCTCATTTAATCTCCATGATTAAAGGAGATTCAGGTCAAAATGAATGATTTTCATATGAAAGAATATTAACCTTATTTGATGTTGAAAAATAAAATTGAGCCTAGAAAAAAAAAAACTGAATTTGACATCTAAACAGCTTAATAGCCATGATAATAAACTTGAGCTTTTATCCATTCACCATAAAATGCAATGCAATATAAATGTAAATAGAATTGGTAAATAAACATCATTGAAGATCGGTTATTTTATTTGACCTGGCTGAACCAGTAGAAACAATAGAAACAAATATAACAAAAAGTATAATATTTGCAGTCCTTGAGGCTAATGTAAAAATTAATTTATTTCTCTTTATAGTTTTATCGAAAGAATATTATACTGGAAAATACATTGTGTGGCTTTGTAAACTTCAGAGAGTCAAAATTTCACTTGGTGCGTCACTAAGGGTTAGGCATCATAATCTGATTTATATATTTTCTAAACCTTGCCAAGTTAATGTTAAAGATAATTACAAATAAGAGATATTTTTCATCTAGAAAGAAGATAATAAAATTCTCATAAGATCACAGAGCCTTATAAGCACTTCATCAAACACCACTTTTACCAATTTCACTTCAAGCAGTAAAGATGTTTTCTTAAAATTTACATATGAGGAAATGCATATTTCAGCTGACCGATTAAATGGAGTGATTTTCAAAAAGACCATAAAATTATCACTCCTATAATGACAGCAACAGCTCTCAAAATTATATTCTATTTGAAACAATTTCAATTTTCCCACATTTGATCATAGCTCTCTTTACAATGAAAAGCCATGACTGATCTTCATGTCTTCAGCATTTCTCAAGCCATACATTAAAAGGTGCATTGAACATACGCACCTCACTGAACATAAGACTGCATTATTACTAAACATATCCAATTGTTATTTGGTTAAATTTTCAGTGTTTTAGGTTAGTACATAAATCCAAGATGAATGAAATGCTCACTTTGACAAATATCACTAGGTCGAATTGTTGATAACTGTCTGAAAATATGAATAACTACAATTAACAATGAAATTTTAAATTAATGAAAACTGTACTCTGAATGGTATTAGTATTTCCAAGACTTATGAATCATATGGGAATGGTTAGAAATAAAAGAGGGAAAACCTATTAAATTGCTAGAAATTGCCAAGTTGTAAAACACAGAAAAGTTGTCATGTTAAATTAATTGAATTACTGAGAGTCTAAAATTACAAATTATGCAATATGTACCATAGCTGATTCAACAGCCTTTAATTTTTTCATTGCTTTATAACGGCTATAATTATAATTTCCTTTGAATCCAGAAACTGTGCCAAAAAAGTCTGATCTTTAAATGTTTTAAACTGGCACAAATTCTTAAGTGAAATTAAATTTGACAGAAACAATTTGAGTACTAATGCAGCTTTCTCTGAAGACTTTTTTTTTTTTTTAAACAAAAGTCTCTTTCATTACACAGGAAATTTACTATGAAAGAACAAAGGAGCTAACCACCCCCTTGGTGTTTAGTGTTTAAGGATGAATGTAAGTCTATGTTTTAGAGTAAACAAATACTTTGGGGGCCTCATAATTAGGTATTAGGATGTATATTTTAATATTCTTTTTAAAAGTCTCTCTACCAGGCCAGTGCAGTGGTAGTCTGGGAGGCCAAGGAGGATGGATCTCCTAAGCTCAGGAGTTGGAGACCAGCCTGAACAAGAGGGAGACCCCATCTGTAGTAAAAGAGGGAGGGAGGGACAGAGGGAGGGAAAGAGGAAAAAACTAGCCAACCAGCACTGTTGTGAGCATGTTGTCAGCTAATTGGAAGGCTGAGGCAATAGGACTGCTTGAGCCCAAGAGTTTGAGGTTGCTCTGAGATATGACTCTGTGATTCTCAACTCAGGGTGATAGAGTGAGACACTGTCTCAAAAAAAAGAAAAAAAAGTGTCTTTTTAAGTCTACCATTTAAAATAATTCATTCTTTAACTGTGAGGCCTAAAGAAAAATTAATATGTAATTTAGAGCTTTAAGAAAAGCAAATTTAGCAAGGTCCTCTTCCAGTGGTACAGACCCATTTAAAGTATGCAGGACCAAATGTAGCGGCACATGGATTATTTACCGTTGAGGAGAAAGTATAAAATAATAGAAGGCTAGTAAAAATTGGAGTATCTTTGCCTCCAACTAATATTTTTTTCTTTCTTCCATGCTTGTAATATGCATTCCATGCCTTCTTTGCATAAAGCTCTCTTCGAGGATTTGAGGATGTTTTATTACAAAAAGTATATAATATAAAGTCCATGCCCTAAAGGGTCTTTGATTCCAGTACTGGGTGAGTCCACCAATAAACAGGTAAATGAAGATATAATATATTAACTGGTGTTCAATGCTACTGAGTGAAATAAAGCAGGGCAAAAGGATACGGCAGCATGAAAACAGTGGATGCTTTTACAGAGTAGGAGAAGAGGGCATATCGGTAAGGAGACGCTTGAGTAGGAATGCCAAGGGAATCCAGGAAGACGCCCTGCGGACATCTGCAGAAAAGTGTCCCAGCAGCAGAGAGGATGAGCACAAAGGCACAGAGGCGGGAAACCACCCAACAATGTGCAGAAAGATCGAGGAGGACAGAGTGGGGCGTGGAGTGAACAAAAAGTGAAAAAACAGATGAAAACAGAAGCATGAGAGCTAACAACAGAATCTTTTAGGGAGATGTAGGCCACTGGAAGACTTTTGCCTTTTCTTTAGGTGAGTGGCAAGCCATTGGAAAGCATTAAGAATAGATACAATTTAATTTAGCCAGCAACATCATTTATTTCAGAGTATGAAAAGTTCATTGACATGATTTCAGATCCCACATTCAACTAAACTCTAAGGAACTGCCTTTACCAACCACATATCTGAGAGTGTGAGGACTATTCTTCTTCACAGAACAACATAGTGCAACAGATTGAATGAAGAAACATCTAAGATGCCAGTTATCCTCTCTTAAGCCAGACAGTAAAATGATTTGCTTGAACAGGCAAGGTGGTTTATTCCTTTAATCCTCTGGGAGGCCAAGGTGGCTGGATGCTTCAACTCAGGAGTTTGAGATTAGCCTGAGTAAGAGTGAGACCCTGTCTTTGTTAAAAATGGAAAAAGTTCAGCAGATGTAATGGCGGGTGCCTAGAGGCCCAGCTACTCAAGAGGCTGAGGCAGAAGAATCACTTGAACCCAGGAGTCTGAAGGTGCAGTGAGTCATGATGACGCCACAGCAAGGTAACCTGGATGACAGAGCCAGACTCTGTCTCCAACAACAATAACATCAACAAAAAAAGATCTGCAAAACAGTAAAGCAATTATTTTCTTTGGGGAAAGAACAGCTACTTCTCATAAAGTTAGTTTATCTAACATATTACAGGTTCATTATTGATATTTGAAAATGATTTAGCAATAACAATTGGTATAACCTTCAAAAATAAAAGTTGTTTTCGGTCCTCAATAATTTTTGAGCATGTCAGGGGATCCTGAAAAGAAATAGTGGGGGGAAAAAAAAAGAAAAGAAATAGAAGAAAAAACACTATAATACCATACGTATCAGGATTAATAACTACGTACCTCATTTTCCTCATTTGTAAAATGTAAAAACTAATGCCTAACTTAAGGGCTTTTCATGAAGACAGACACTCACTGGCTAAAGCACCTCACCCATCCTCTCATCCAGAACAAAGGGCACACTTGCCCAGTTGCTGTGTCAATTAAATCCCTCTTGAAGACTTGGCCTACAGTGTCAGCCCTTCCTGCCTTGTCCAGGGTGGGTCACAGCCCCTTCTCAGAGCAGCCTGAATTCAATGGTTAATGTGTAGATGTTAAATGCTTCCTATTGTCCCAATTTATGACAAATATAAAGCTCCACACCCCGTTTGAAGATCACTGCAGGATCCGTGAGGCCCTGTTCCCACTGCCTGCGTCACAGTTCAGCCTCTTGCCCCAACAACCCTGCCTCCACCATTGCCCTCCCATCACAGGCACAATCCATGGTAGGGACAGAGTGGGAGGGACAGGTACATTGGAAGAACCTGAGAACAGATATTCCAGTTTTACTGATTCTGTTATAAGCAAAGTTAGTCACAGCAGTGGTTGGTTTGTGAGGGCCGGACAAGGTATCTCAAGGTCCAGGGTAACTGAAGGATCACTGCATTTTTTAGGCAGAGGTCTTCCAGTAAGAGAGTTCTAAAGACCCCCTTCACCAGAGCTTCAGTATTTAAACTTCATATTTTTTCAGTGTAAAGTTTAAAGAACAAGGGTTTGATTTTATTACTATGCTGGGAAAAACATGGCTCACAATCCTGCCTGCAGGCTTGGCTCCTGTGAAGCCATCTCTGCTCAAGGCTGCTGGCTGCCATGGCTGAATCTCTCTGCCAAGAACAGTGACTGAAGCAGTGCTCTGAGATCCTGAAAGCAGAGCACTGTAAAGACCACCCCCACCCGTCTCTCTCTCTTTCTCGCTCATACACACACACAGGGGAATTAACTTGGCTGCTATCAGTTTTCATGAAAAATTCCTTGATTTTAATTGAATCTCCATTTAATCTTCACAACTACTATGTGAAATATGCATTAAACACACAGGTTTTCAGCTCAGAGACCTGGAAAAAACCTAAGAATGTAATTACTATGTTAAATCCAGGTTTTCTTACTCCAAGTTCTATTCTCTTTCTACTTCATCTAATTTTCTGGGCCAGGGAGAACTGCATATCCTGCAGTCTGTAATGTTAAAGCAATTAACCATTTATGAGGTGTTCACCTTTCATTCCAGACGTAGGGCCTCAGGTAGATGTCCCCTAATAAATACCAGTTATTACTGCTAATGAATGCAAAAGAGGTATTCGTTATTGAGAATATTTATAAATCTCAGTCAAAAAAAAAATAAAACTCCCACCAAATTCACTTGCTTTATAAATGTCTGTTTTTACATAACAAATTTACTTTAACACAGAACATACATATCAGCAGCAGTAGAACCTGCTACAACCTTCCTATCAATACAAGGAAAAGTAGACTCCCCTATTCAGTCTCACTACTCAAAAACATAAATCTAGAATACAGGTCCTCAAGTTCAAGGATCATGATGATGTAATTCTCTTGCCTAAGATAAGGAAAATCAGAAATTTACTGAATTTTTTTAGACTTAAGGGGCTATTGCCCTTCTTATTTAAAACCAATCACTTCAAAGTAAGAATAGAGGAGAAATGGTTGAGATGAAATAATATTCTATGATTGAAAGCAAAGAATTGGTCCCAGTGTTGGTATTCATTTTACACTTTCTTATATGACACACACAGAATCCTAATTTGGAATCTGAAATATTGTTACACATATCAGTTATTGTAAGGAGACAACTTTAAATATGTGCCACTAAAATAAATCTCTATCTGTTTTGTTGGCAATCTACAACAAGTCTTCCTTAAGACTGCTGAGTCTCTGTTGTCTTGAACTATTAAGCCAGTTGCAACCTTGGAGTTCAGAGAGTACCCAATGTAAAATGTGCCCCTTTTCACAGCCAGGCAAAGGACTCCAAAGCCTAGAACCTAATCTAGTCTCAACTGCAGGAACAAGAAAGTGCCTGTGTATTCATGAATTTTGTTTTACATGACCAATTATTCCCTAATGTGAAGTATCTAATTTAATGGTCTATTTGTTTATCTCTATTGGGTTGGTGATGGAGCTCTATTTTCAAGCAAGTGAGAAACAACAGATAATCTGATTTATTATGAGTTTTCTGTTGTCTGCTTGTGAGTCTTTTGACAATTTGGGAACTCAAATCAATTAAATGTTTACCCCACTGAAAAGCATAGAAGCTCTTTGAGAGCTAATTCATTATGGGTTTTTTATTGTCTGCCTGTTAGTCTTTTGACAGTCACGGATCCGAAATCAATTAAATTTTTACCCCATTTAAAACCATAGAGCTCTTTGAGAGCTGGGTAAACACAAGCCAGAAGCTGAGTTCTCAGAAAATATATTCTTCTATTTATGCCCTCATATTAGTCTGAAATTTCAAAAAGAAAATATCTTCTCAGAATCTCATGAGAAGAACTGTACTTTTAAACATACTTACTTCCTAGAAGGGAAGGGTTCTTCACAAATTTTGGAAACTTCAGAAAAATAGAACTCATCAAATTTACAGGTACTACAAATCAAGTATCACGGAGAAGCAAACTTAGTTTCCTAGCCTCAGGAATGAAAAGCAGAAATTTTAAAAAATCTATTCTTCTATTTCTTAATGACATTTCCAGACAGTAGTTACTCAATACTCTATACCCAAGGAGGCATATGCAATCAATTAATATCTCTTACTGTAAAAACGTAAATAATTAGGCCACAACAAAACAGAATCAGCCTTTTTCCTAAGATCATTATCTTATACAATCATTAAATATCACAATTATATACACTAAATAGAATATAGTAATATATTTATCATATAATAATATGCAATCATAATATTATAGTATTTAGGAAATATTGGGGAACAAAGAGAACAAACAATTTTAAGAAAAAAATATCCAAATTTAGGAATAAGGCTGAGAGGATAACTCCTCATCTTTTAGTTTTATACTAAAGGATTATTTAATATTCTATGAGAGAGTTCCACTTTTGTTTGTGTTATTTGTTATTGATGAAGGGCTCAGACTCTGTATAACTTGTAAATTTGTGGCAAACAAAGATATAAATGTTTTTGTCTGGTGGAAAATTCCCAAAGATCACAGTTTCTTACTGTGTAACACAATACAATTTTATAAGCAAACTAAGAACATTATCCTAATAATTCTGTCTTAAACTTCCTATTAATAACCAGTTTCTCAAACACTCTGAACTAACTTTCATTGTTACTGGTTTTTCATTAACTAATCAACTAAATAAACCTTTGACCTGTGTGTATGAGTCATATTTTAACTTGTAAATATTATACTTTTCTGGTAATAATTCTCAAATGAAGATAGTACCTGATCTATGAAAGCTTTTGTGAACACTCAAAAAGAATTTATACTTGTTCATGCCACTACTCCATCCTTCTAATTGTAGTAGTCTGCCTCTGACATAGAGTTTCTTTTTGTTGTTGTTGTTGTTACAGTTTTTGGCCAGAGCCAGGTTTGAACCCTCCACCTCTGGTAGAGGAGGCTGGCATCCTACTCCTTGAGCCACAGGTGCCACCCTAACTTGGAGTTTGACTTTACACCATTTCAGTTAACCACACCTAACCAAGTTCCAAAAATAAGTGTATGCAATACAATGAAATATTTTGAGAGAAAACACATTCACATTACTTTAAAATATTATAATTTATTGTTATAATTGTTCTACTTAACTGTTATTATTGTTAATATCTTTCTGTACCTAATTTATAAATTAAACTTCATCATCAATATGTGTAGGAAAAATATATGTGCATGTGTGCATGTGTGTCTGTTACCAACTAAAGTTTCAGATATTCAAGACAAGGAGATAGAAAAAAAATGCAAGGATTAATAATTTGTGAGTCTATGTAAAGAACATGTAAGTGTTCCCTGTAAAATTCTCACTCTCATGTAAGCAGGACAATATCATAAAATGAAAATAAAAGGTATTCAGTAAATTTAAGTGATATGTTGTAAACAAAGTGATGCTGGTTCCATAAAGCACAAAAGTAAAGTTGGTTAAGTTTTTTATTTTTTTTAAGTTACAGATTCACATGAAGGAATAGTAGAAGCAACACCTAATTTACCTGCTCTCTTGAATCTAATACTATTAATATGCAGTAAGACTGTTTTGATATTTTGAGTCTTTTTTTTAATTTAAAAAAAAATTTTAGTCTTTATTAGCATGGTACATAATAATTATATACTCTTATGTATACCTGTGATGTTTTGATAAGGGCATACAAAATGTAATAATCAAATCAGGACTTAATTCTCACCATAGCTCCGTTAGACCTAATACATATCTACAGAACATTTCATTCACAGCTGCAGAACACGCCTTCTTCTCAACTCACAGATCTTTCTCAAGGAGAGACAATATGTTTGTTAGGCCACAAAGCAAGCCTTAAAGTTCTCAAAAAATTGATATCATATGAAGTATTCTTATCTGAGTACAATGGAATAAAACTAGAAATCAATAACAAAAGGAACATTGGAAATTACACAAACACATTGAAATTAAACAATACATTCCTGAAGGGCCAGTGAGTCTATGAAGAGATTAAGAAAATATTTCTGAAATGAATCAAAATGAAAACATATCAAAATCTTCACATTAAGAGAAAAAGCAGTTTCTTTTTTTCTAAGAAAAAAGTTTATAGCAATTAGTGCCTACATCAAAAAAGTAAAAAAAGGGGGTGGGACCTATGGCTCAAAGGAGTGGGGCACCAGCCCCATATACCAGAAGTGGTGGGTTCAAACCTGGCCCCGGCCAAAAACTGCAAAAAAGAAAAAACTTAAAATATTTTTATTTTTGAGATGTGAGTTGACAGAGGAGATGGAAAAAAGGAATAGAAAGGAAGAAATAAAAACAGAAAAGCCAGCCCATTTCACTTATCTGAGTTCTACTTTGTATAAGTTTGGTTCTACGGAGGGAGATTAAGTAAACAAAGGTATAATATAACATTATGACATTAAAAAAAAAAGGAAAAAAACTGTTTGACATTTTCATATTTCTTTGAACACACAATGACTCACCCAGTTCCCAGCTCAAGGTAGACAGACCACCAAGTTCACTGAAGAAATGCATTGAATTCACTGTACTTAAACCTTGGCTCTACCTCACCAATAAGAAGATAATTACATCCCCTTGCTTCTATTTTTAAAGTTGATAGTGAGCTGTTATTATTTGATTCATTACTAAGAACTCCAATAGTCAGAATCCAGAAACAGGAACTTCTTACCTAGTTAGGTGTCCTTGTGGGTAAGGAACCTCTCTTTTCTGAATGTAACCATGTCAGGACTCTACAACAAAAAATCTTGATTTTTAAAAATATCAAGACCTTTCTTTTAATACTGTTTAACACAGTTGCTGTAAGCAGAGAGACTGTCTTTTCCTACTGACCACGTCAATCCTGTCCTCTCAAATGGCGTCTGATTCATGGGCATAAAGAAAGCACCGAGTTCAACTGAGAATTCACTTTACTTGATCAGTAGTCCATTTAACAAAATTATCTTTTTAATTTTTCTTCAATTTGGACTCCTCCCATATCCTGAACAATTCTACTGTTATTTTATTATGCAATCCTGTTTGGGGTTAAAAACAAAAAAAAAGTCTATTTTAGTGAGAGCTTTATCTCCTGCTTAGAAAAAATAAAAATAGCCTCGCTTATTGAACCAGAATAATCTGTGATTTTATGATTTTAAAAAATGTCATTTTAAAAGACTAAAAGAGGTTTTAACAAAGCTATAGTGCTAGAATTGGGAAATCACTTTAAGTTGTTTTATAGAAACAAAAAAAACAATTTCCGTAGAATTCATTTGTATGGATCAATTGTTGTGATTCCCTAAATGTTCCCTACGTATGACAAGGAAGGAATTGTGAAAAGCTGAAAAGTCCAGCATCTTTCATGTTCAACCCCGCAGCACTGAATAAAAAATACAAGGCGAATCCATGCGCTGAACAACAGTGGCTATCTCTGAACTTCTTTAGTTAGCAGACCTTACAGGCTTCCCGCCGTGTAACCGTCAGAGTCCTCCAAGAAATCAAGACTATCACTTCATAAAACTTAATGGTGTCCCAACTCCCTTTTGTTATGCAGGACTTCCTAGAGAGATAACTGCTATTAGAAAAGAGCACACATTAATAGTTCTTTTCTCTTTTTCTAAATGTAGCCCAGCATCAGTGCCTGGGTTCTTTTTTTCTCAGCTGTAACAACTTCCAGTGGACTGCTGGGTCAGTGTACTCTGACACCCACTTGGCTCAGTGATACTTTCAATATACTTTTATCATTGTTATTAAAAAAAATAAAAGCAAAAGAAAGAGAGAAAAATCACTGTGATTCATGAACCGTAGCCAGGTGGCTGATCTTTTCATTTAAAATCACTATTTGTATTAATGTGTCCACGCTTTGGAACATAAATCTACTGAAAGCAACAGCATGCTGAGATATACTGTCTCACCCCAACCGGCGCCTGATCCGCGATATGAATTATCTGACAGCTGGTTACTCTCCAGCTCAAATCCCATGCAGTTTAAATATCGATGTGAATATCCTAATGGGAGAGGTGTTCTTCCGACAGCATGAAGAAAGAAGAAAGACAAGTATAAAAGAGAACTTATAAAAGTTCCTTTCCCGAAAGTTGAGGTATCATAAATGACTCAGGATTGACTACTAAAGATACTAAGTTCAAAATTTGTTTTTAAAGGAAAATAAATAATCATTTTCTTCAACATTATCTTTGGTCTTTTGAGTCATTACGATATGGGATAGCATTATCTTAACATTTAGTAGAAGATACCTTTCAATTAGTAATTTACCAAGCCATTACATAATAAGTTACATAATTATCCACATAAT
>NW_003852434.1:562315-570056 GCF_000181295.1 Otolemur garnettii
GCATTATCTTAACATTTAGTAGAAGATACCTTTCAATTAGTAATTTACCAAGCCATTACATAATAAGTTACATAATTATCCACATAATGTCTACCATGGTTAAACATGCTTTTGAGAAACCAAAAACTCAAATTAAATTCCTCTTTAAACAGCCAACGTGCACGTCTGAAAGGGACAGTAGATGCTTTCCTCCCAATGTAATAATCAGGGAATAACTGAGTTGAGTAAACCTAGTTTTAAAGGGATATAACCCATCTAAAGGGTATCCTTGATCAACATTGTTAGAAAAAAATATTTAATTCTCTTTATTGCTGTCACTTTAAATCATTTTCTTAATAGATAATGACAAGTACAGTTTGTAACGATGGTTTTTACACATTATTGAACATTGCTATTGTTACCAGACGGAGCCTCAAGCTGTCCCCCTAGGTAGAGTGCTGTGGCATCACAACTCACAGTAACCTCCAACTCCTGGGCTCAAGCAAGTCTCCTGCCTCCACCTCCCAAGTAGCTGGGACCACAGGCGCCCGCCACAATGCCTGGCCATTTTTTGGTTGCAGCCATCATTGTTATTTGGCAGGCCCGGGATGGATTTGAACCTACCGCCTTAAGTGTATGTGGCTGGTGCCTTAGCCACTTGAGCCACAGGCGCTGAGCCTCAAACCTTACTTTAAAGGCAACAGTGAATCTACAAGCTTACAAGAAATGAAGTCAACTGGACTAGATGAAATATGCAGCGGATTTTCAAAATCTCGGCTTACACATACTTGTTCATTGTTGAAGATGCTGGGAGTCACGTTCAATGTCTCTTCTGCCTGGATCCAGGGTGTTAAAGCAGCTACTGCTGCAAATACTGCCTTTCAAAATGCCAAATAGAAAGAGCTCCCTGAAGGCCTTCTTCCCAATAATAAAATGCTCTGGCTTGTGAGACTCTCACTTGACTTCTGCTTACAACTTACTGTTCAGATTTAGTTGCATCACACAAACTAGAATTGACAGGAGCCAAGAAGTACACATCTCTCCTTTGTGTCTGGTGAATGTAGACTCAGGTATCTTAGACCCAGACCCAGACCCAAACCCTATTGGTGAGCAGTGATGACTACTAGAGTCAATTTCCACCATGGCCATTGTATTCTAGTTGGAAAAGATGATAGCTTTGAAATTGAAGCATTCATATAGTATAACCACAAGTTTTGTTTTTGGGAATGTGCTCTCTTAAAGGCCATGAGATATATATCTTAAATGAAATAACTTCATTTCTTTTGCTTGATTCAAGAAATCTCTACTATATTTATAAGAATTTATTTTCACTACATTAAACAGTCAGTTTTAAAAGTTATGTTATCTTTAGATCACTAAGCAAATGCATTCACAAAACTGTGCTGAACTGTTTGTGCTGAGTGATTCTGACAGCATTCATTTATGGCCAGTTTCACTCTGACACAGCTTTATTTTTCTGACTTGCAGCTTGGAATCCTGCTGCTTTTATGCGCAAACTATGAATGGCACAGTACAAACATAAACTGTAGGACTCCCGTGGTAGAAAAACAAACCAGATTTATATCTGATTAATAAAAGTAGCTACGGCTAGGCATAGTGGCTCACACCTATCATGCTAGCAGTCAAGGAGGCCAAGGTGGGCAGATACTTTGACTTCAGGGATTCTACACTAGCCTGAGCAAGAGACTCTACCAAAAATAGAAAAATGTCTGACAGCTGCCTGTCGTCCCAGCTACTTGGGAGACTGAGGTAGGATGATCACTTGGACACAAGAGTGTGGGGTTGCTGTGGGCTATCCTGATAGCACTGCACTGTAGCCTGGGGCAACAGAATGAGACTTTGTCTCAATAAATAAATAAAAATTTAAAAATGTTTTAAAAGTAGTTACTTGCAGATTATTAGTATCTCTTGTTACGTTTCAACTCCAGAATTTAGATCTTATTGACAACAGCTGAATAAACTAATTAGGCCCTATTTGACATAAGAGAGTACTTTGCTGAATTCACTTTTCTTTTGGGGCCTACTGTTTTCTCATTTATTGCTTGTCCCTTGTTCATTATAAAGTCTTCAACTATTTATCCATTTGTTATTTCATTCACACTTTCTTTCAACAAATATTTATTTGTATTCTTACGAGGCAACGATGAAAGCAGCAGCCTGGGAAGGTTTCTGAGTCTCAAAAGGACAGACATTAAAGTTGAACATGATCTGGTCAATAAAAGAGATTTAACCATTTTGACAATCTTTGTTTGTTTGTTTTTTTAATTTATTTTTTATTTCAGATTAACACGAGGGTACAGATGATTAGGTTACACTGTGTGTGTGTGTGTGTGTGTGTTTGTTAGGGTTGAGCCCCTCCCCCCAGAGGTGTGTCAAATACCCTTACAGTGTGCTCATTAGGTGACAGTTTGCCAATCCCACTCTATCCTCTGTCCCCTCCCTCTTTATTCCCCACCACTTGAATTTGATTGTGTTCTTCTCTCATGTGGGTGTGTAGTTATTTATTTCATATTAGTATTGAGTACACTGGATGCTTGCAAATCCATTCTTGTTATACTTCACTGAAGAGAATGTTCTCCACTCTGTCCAGGCCAAGTTTACTCAGTCAAGTTTATTCTGTCTAACTCAGACACTCAGGTCTCTTCTTTTTTGAATAAAGCCAGGTCTTCTGTATTTTTCATTCTGTATGACTGTGCCCTCACATTCATTTTCTTTTAGGGTGGGGCTATTTTATGAATATTTAGACTTAAAACTAATTTCATAAAGCTGTTGGAGAAGCAATGTTAAATCCTTACACATATCCACTCATATCTCACAGTCTGCAGAGACAGTTTCCTAGAGATAAAAATGGTATTCCTAGCTTTTGTAAAATGTTTGGACTATCCTAATGAAAGCATCCAGAAAGTTACTCATTTGAAAGAAACTGGAAAGGTATGTAAAGTACACTGATGAAATATAATAATATGAATGGGCACTTACCCAAGTGTTCCACATATATTTAACTTTTTTATAATAAATGCAAGCAGATCACAGTTTCTTCTAGGTTACTTTTGTTCCGATATATCCTGCTCTTTCCCTTTCTGATTGAAACATCCCAAAAGTATATGAAAACACCAGAACAGTGGTCTACCCAAGCTGTTAGGGTTGTATCTTTGGTCATTTGGGAAACACTTGGAAATTAATAAAGCCAAATTCTATAAGTTGAATTGAAATCTCCATTAACAAGGACTGCAGTTCCTTCTAAGCATGAATAACCACTTTTGTGACAAAGTTCCTTTTTGATAGGTTACCTCTCAGTAAAGACATGGATATCATTCATCAGCACGTCAAGAAATACTACTGCAATTTATGCGCAAATTAAATAGTAAATTTTGTTTTTGTGTTCCAGTTTTATATGCCTTACCAAAAGTCTATAGTGACTTAGACTCACTATACACAAAAATAAAATTAAAATGCACTTAATCATGAAGCTACCAGGAGACACTATTGAGGAAATACTCCAGGACATTGGTGTGGACAAAGATTCCTTGAGTAATACCTCAAAGGCACAGGCAACCAAAGCGAAGATAGGCAGATGGGATCTCAACAAGCTAAAACACTCCTACTCAGAAAAGTAGAATCCCAAAAAATAAACAATCCCAAAATAAAGAATCAACTCACTTAATCAGTAGTAAATATTTGCAACTGACAAGAGATGAATGACTAGAATGTATAAAGAGCTCCCACTACTCAATAGAAAAAAAAATCAAATAATCCAGTTAAAACTTGAACAAAAGATCCGAAGAGACATTTCCCATAAGACATAAAATGGTCCACAGATATGTGAAAAAACACTCAATGTCACTAATCATCAGAGAAATGCAAATCGAAACAACAATGTGATATGGTATCTCCTCAACCCAGTTACATTGACTTTTACGTAAAAAATAGGCAATCACAAATGCTGGCCTGGGTGTGGACAAAGGGGAACCCTCATGCATATTACTGGGACTGTAAACTGGTACAACCACCAGGGAGAACAGTCTGGAGGTTCCTCAAAAATCTAAAAGTAGAACTACCCAAAACTCAGCAATCCCACTGATAGATCTATAAGCAAAAGAAAGCCTATCAATGTATTGAAGAGATCTCAGCACTCCCCTGTTGACTGCAGAATTATCCCTCATAGCCCAGATTTGGAATTAACCTACTTGTCCATCAGTTGATGAATAAAGAAAATATGGCACCTATTCATAGTGGGGTGTCATTTGCAACATCAATGGAACTGGAAAACATTATGTTAAGTGAAAAAAGCCAAGCACAGATGACAAATTAATAGAACTAGACAAATTTCTAATGTTCTCACACGTAGGAGCTAAAAATTACTACAATTGATCCCATGGAGATGGGAATTAGAACCACAGTTGCCAGAAGCTGGGATCGGTAGCAGAGAGCAGGGGGATATAACGTACATACTTGATGGGTACAAAAATACAGTTAGATGAAATGAACAAAATCTAATGTTTAATAGCCCAACAAAGTGACTAATATCAAAAATAAGTTATACATTTTAAAGGAACTAAAAGAGTAGAACTGCAATCTTTCCACCACAATGAAGTAATAAATGCTTGAGCTGGTAGGTGCCCTAATTACCTTGGTTTGGTCACTAAACATTAACATCATAAGTACCCCATACTAATTACAACTATAACTGCCCATGATATTTAAAAATAAAAAGTAATTCCTTAGTTCAAATAAACATCAAAAATTCATGCTAAAATCATTATTTCTCTAAAAGTAAAGAATAACTGAACCACGGGTTCATTCTTAAATATATACAGTTGCTTAAATTAGTTTGGAAGCGTAATATAGAAATTCTGTCACTTTTCACACATAAATCTAGTTTCCTAAATATATGTTACTTGTTTCACGTATATCTAGAATAACTTAAGGAATCCTTCCATTTCTTCTTTATATTGCTAAAAGTTAAAGAATATGTTTCATGAATTTTATATTGATGCTTAAAATAATTTAAGCAACTATAAAGTAACTGAAGAAATGAGATATAATATACAAAATCCAAAGAAACACAGTAAAATCATCAAGCAATTTTTGGTAGGTCTCTTTTGGAAATTCAGTATTTTTAGTATTTATTTCAGAAAGTTTCATCTGTAAATCCAGTGAGTATGTGCAATGTTTGTATCAAGTTTCTCCTCCAACCTTGATAGATGGTCCTCCACCAAGGCAACAGTTTCACCCTGCCATCTAGTGGAAGAACTGTAACACTACCAGGACACTTGGGAAAATTTATACATAAGGCTTCAAATAAGAGAACAAAATCACTTTCTTGTGTTTTTGACATTTTAAGTTTTAAATTTTTAAACTGAATCTGACAAGAAGGGTAATTTTATGATGATGTTAAAGGAGAATTATTTAAATTAAATGTAAATAACTAGATTTTGTAATAATGATTTCACAACAGTGTAAATGTGATGCACTTTTGACATTAAATATAAATAAATAGTGAAAAAAACACAGGAGATAAAAAGAACAAGTAAAAGACTCAGCTTTTTGAAAGTTGAATAAATAGCGTGCAACTATTAGTGTAAGTATCTCTCTTTGAAGAAATAACTAAAATGTTGGGATAAGAAATGGTTCTTAGCCCTTCCTTAGTCCTGTTCATGTTACGTCAATTGGAAATCTTTTTTAACATGTTCTCATTTTTGAATTAAAAATATAAATTGCAATAATAATGATATAGTAGTTTTAATGTACAAAAGAATAATAATACAGATGAAGTCAATCTTTCTGTATGTGCAGAGTAAATATACACCATCATTTTTAGTATAACAGAAAAAGAAGCTCATTGTCATTTACTGTTTTGTGTTTGCAGATTTGCCCAAGATTAACAAATGACGAACCAGAGAAATGGCTAGAACTTCTGGCTTCAAGCACAATGTTGTCACACGATGTTGCCTTCACAATACAATGATCAATTCTTGATGACCTAATATTTTCCTTCAAAACTTAATTACCTAAAATCCACAGAGTTATTACCAGTGGTTTATGTTTGAGCATGTTACACATATCTCCATGAACAGGTGTGTAGGTAGGAAGGTAGGTCAATTATTTTGAAGAAACATTTTTAAATATTGGGAGTTAAATATCCTGCTAAGAATGATACATCTGAGAGAAAGGAAACTAAACGGTCTCCGAAAGGAAAGCCCTCTGTGATAATTATGAGACCTTGTGGGTCCCAAGCTGCAATGCTCCCCTCATCTCTTCACACCCCTTGCTCCATCGCATACTGTGAGGGAGCTTCATACACATGCCTTTGTGAGACCTCAGCCCACACGTGCAAGCCCAGACTACACCTCCCTACACACACCCCACATCCAACCTCAACCCAAAAGCAGGCTCTGCAGTTTGGAGCAGGAATCCGGTAACTCAGTTGCCTCCAATATGTTCAGACTTCCTCACTGGCCTCCATGGGCTCCACGCCAGCTCCTCACCCTGCCTGGAGGGGCACAACTGGGGTCTACTGAAAAGTCTCAGGTTGGGACTGGCTCACACACAGTGTTGTTTATACATGGACACTGTCTGCACTATAGGATGAACAGGTGTTCTGAAATGATGGTGTCAGAGGGGTTCCTGCTGAAATGCATTTATCCTAGTTTGTGCATTTCAGGCTTTTGTTCTAGAAGTTCTTACGATACGCAACAACTAAGGGTAACTGTCATGGTGCGCTCGTAGTAGGTCTGACTCATGAGAACCACCTGTGAAACACCAGTCCCTCTGATTTGTGATGTCAACCACAGAGACCAATTTTCCCTTTAAATATGAGCTGTCTGTGAAGAGTCAAGATCATGTCAGATACCTGCGGCATTATCCTATTACAGGCAGACATATATACTCACCATACTGTTCATTTTTGAAGACGAGGAACCCGCTCTTTGCTTTCTTAAACTATTAACTTCTTCTCCATGCCCATCTTTTGGTTTTAAAATCATTCTGCTACTCCCCGCAGTTCCCTCTGATGAGGATCGCAGTCGCCGCTCTATAAATCTTCCTTCACGATATGGGCTGAGGCTACTGGCAAGAACTAGTAAAAGAAAAAATTAATGTAAATATGTAAAGGTAGCTTTTGTAGATGTTCCATTGAAAAATAATGGAAAATGTTTAGTGTCATTCAAAACTTTTCTATCACAAAAAAACTTGTAAATTTATATTGGCAGTTCGGTTTGCTTAATCATGCAATCCTTTTGAAGCCCAAACCTACTGGAGTCAGCCTTGGGGCTTGGTTATAGTTCCCAGGAACCACATAAACAAATCCTGTTCTTATTTGCCTCAAATTTTATGTAGAATCTCAACACTTGTCACCACTTTCCAAACTAAGAACCTGGACCAACTCCCACCCATGCTTGACTGGGTTGAGGCAATCCTTGCTGCAATTCTCCTCCTCACTGGACCCTCTGCTGTTCCTGGAACACTGCAGGCATGCCACAGTACCACTGTCTTTGACCTAGGATTTGTGCACTAATACGCTTCTCTCCCAAATGTCAGGATGGCTTACTCCCTAAATTCTATTCAAATCTTTGCTAGTATGTTATGTTGGGTAGCACTCTACTCACCATATTTAAAACTGCAAATTCAGTGGTGCCCGTAGCTCAGTGGGTAGGGCACCGGCCACATACACCCAGGCTGGCAGGTTCGAACCCGGTGTAGGCCAGCTAAAGGACAATGACAAAATGCAACAACAACAACA
>NW_003852434.1:570076-620758 GCF_000181295.1 Otolemur garnettii
AAAAAAAAAAACAGCCGAGCATTGTGGTGGGAATCTGTAGTCCCAGCTACTTGGGAGGCTGAGGTAAGAGAATCCCAGCCCATGAGTTTGCTATGAGCTGTGATGCCATGGTACTTCACCCAGGTTGACATAGTAAGACTCTGCCTCAAAAAAAAATTTAAATAAATAAATAAAAATAAAAAAACTGCGAACTGCGATCCTACATCCTAATCCTTAATTCAGTTTTGAATTTATCCTCCGCAGTTGTCATCATCTGGTATTTATTTTATTTAATTGCATGTTAATTGCCTGAGTATCACCTGTCAAAAACAAGCTTCAAGGGCCGGGTGTGGGTGTGGTGGGTCACACCTATAATCCTAGTAAACTGGGAGGCTGAGGCAGGTGGGCTGCTTGAACTCAGGTATTCAAAACCGGCCTCAGCAAGAGTGAGACCCTGTCTCTATTAAAAATAGAAAAATTAGCCAGGAGTTGTGGTAGGTATCTGTAGTCCCAGCTACGCAGGAGGCTGAGGCAAGAGGATCATTTGAACCTAAGAGTTTGAGGTTACTGTGAGCTATGATGATGCCACAGCACTCTACCCAGGGGGACAGAATGAGACTCAGTCTGAAGGAAGAAGGAAGGAAGGGAGAGAAGGAAGAAATAAGCTGCATGAAGGTAAGGATTTAGATCTGTTTTGTTCATTGCTATATTCCTAGTGTCAAAAACAGTGCTAAAGTAATAAACATTTGTTGAATGAATTTGTGAATGAGTGAATTGTCCTATTTCGGCTCCTCTACTACTTAAAAAACTACCTGGAACCTATTAGTCAAACATGTAGCAGTTGTTTTTACATAACTTTTAAAGCAATTGAATAAAAATTCAATTTCCAGAGAGCTCAACATTATATTAGTAAATGTCATATGCTAGTACACCTAAAATACTTGGATGTGTAGTAAATACTAGAGTAAATGTTTCATAACAGATACAAAATAAATCTAGGATTATGAAATTTAGTGGGTATAGCAACTCTTTCTTACTTTTAAAATACATCTACTTAACTCCGTGATTCTCAACCTTCCCAATGCCACGACCCTTTAATACAGTTTGATGACACCCAACCATAAAATTATTTTCGTTGGTACTAAGCAAGAAAGCTGCTACTAAAACCAGCTACTTATCTGGTTTTAAAACTGTGAATTTCTGGCTCGGTGCCCATAGCACAATGGTTACGGCACCAGCCACATACACTGAAGTTGGCAGGTTTGAACCCAGCCCGTGCCAGCTAAAACAACAATGACAACTGGAACAAAAAATAGTGGGGCATTGTGCCTATAGTCCCAACTACTTGGGAGGCTGAGGCAAGAGAATCATTTAAGCCCAAGAGTTTGGGGTTGCTGTGAGCTATAACACCACAGCACTCTATGCAGGGTGACAAAGTGGAACTCTGTCTCAAAAAAAAAAAAAAATTGTGAATTTCTAAAGTATAAAATCCTTATGAATAGCACAAGAATATTCTCAAAAAATAAAAAGGATAACATACTGTCATCTTTTCCTTGTTGATAATACCAGCTTATTATTGGCAACACATAGTCAAATCTGTAAAAATAATGTGTTAATGTCTTACAATTGGGATCTTAGTCAACAGATTAATAGTCAACAAGATAATTATTGGTCATTAACCAGTTTCCAGAGAAATAAGGGTACACAATATTTACTTAGGAGGAAAGTCCTCATTGGTAAATAAGAATTGGATATATAAGTATAATTGCATTTTTGACATTTCTAAAATTGCAATTTTTGGACATTTTAAAAAACTGCCTGGTTTCCAGTTGAAATCCATCACTTGTTAATGATGTGATTGTAAAGTTATTTAATGTAATCTTAAATTTTATCTAGTTATAATTTATTATTTAGTTATTTAGTTAGTTATTAATAACCTTCATGCAAAATTTTTGTAAGATCATATAAAACAGCTCACATAAATTTCTTAGCACATTTTGGGGCATATATTAAGTATACAGAAAGGCTAACCATCATCGACGTAGTCATCATTATCATTAATTTTCATAGGTAATGATACCTATATGTGCATAGGTAAAGAAGTAGATAGAACTAGACCCAAGAGTAAGAACAGACCACAACATTTTAAAAATGAAGAACAGTATTCAGGAGCATAAAAGCTATGTTATATCAAATATGAAAAATATTAGGAAAGATGGAGAACTAAATCATGTATTTAAAACTTTAATACTGATATGATTATTGAGGGACTATATAATCCTATGCCTCTTTACATATTAACATTTTATATAAATTGACTTCATTTAAATTTTGAACTTCATATAAATTTTATTTGATATTTTAGGCCATGATATGTACTAAAGCATGTTATGAAAAGCCTGAGCTACCCTTTTCAGAAGGCTGTCGATCTGAATGTGCTACTTACCGGTGGTGTGACCCCTTAGCCTCAGTTTCCACATGTGTAGAATGGGAAGAATAAAGGCCTACTCCTCACAGGGTTTACATCCCAACATATCACCTATTAACCCTCTGACTATGGACAATAAATGGATCTATTCTCCAATTTCAATCATTTTTACGTTAATGTATGCAAGCAAATAGAATAGCATCTAGGACATTATAATCATTTTCAAATTTGGAAAAATTAGTAGTAGCAGAAGCAGAAGAAATGACAGCAGAGTAAAAAGGAATAAAAAATAATGTCTAATAAAATAATTTCCAGTATTTGTTACAAGGTCAACAATTTTCTTAAGCCAAGTTGTACTTTAAATGAAGTTTTATTCTGGAGCCATATTAGAGTAATTCACACATACTCTGCTTTCTTCTAAAAGAAAGAGAAGGTGTCCAATGTTGAACAGCTGGTTAATGTCAGAGGTAAGGATGGAACCCAGATTTCCAGCTTTCGAGAACAGCATTTTTAAAGCTTGTAATTCTCTTGCATCTAGAAATAGAATTTATGCTGAAACATGGATTCTCAGTAATAATGAAAGCTTTGTTAACACAGAAAAGGGAATTTAATTATACAAATTTTCATAATGATTTTGGCTGGAATACACCAATTGCATGAAATAAAAAATACCAATACCTCTATAAAGAACTGTAAAAAGTATAGCCCTTATTTTAAATAAAACCACATTGTAAACAGAATTTGTTTCCTTCCTTTTTCTTCTGAAGCTCAGAATCTGGGTAATATAACTAAGAAAACTAAATAATATGGCTAAAATACCTTGTCAGCATAATGTTACTGAGGTCAGCAGTAGAAACCAAGCAGTAGAAATATTTAAAACAAACAGGACAGAATGTAAAGAGTGAAAAATAAGGAAAATGTGGTTTCCATTCATGAGATGGAATAAAAAAACTGAACAGATCATAATGAAAATTCATACCCTTTTATATACAAAGAAAATCAGCATACCTTTGGCAGGATTTGACTCATATCCATACGAAGTTTTGTTAAAAATATGATGATCACCGGAATAGGGGATTATCTTTGAATCTGAAATAGGATGGATCCCTTTAACACGTTCAGCTATTGTTTTATGCTGCTCATAAAACCCCAGTTTCCTCGGGGAGCTTGTCCCCAGTATTGTTTCACCATTTTGTAACCCTGGACTTTCTTGCCTTTCAGTGTCTGCTGGTAGGTTAGTCTCTGAGTTGCTCAGATTCATAACAGGTAGTTCAGTGCTTTGCAGTAATACTTCCTTCTGATTAGCAGCAGAGGCTTCTGGCGAGGAATTAGATTCAGTGCTACATCGACCTTCTAGCCTGTATTTCCCAGGAGGCGTAATTGCACAGGGAACAGTTCCTACACGTTCTATTGTTGTCTTTGTAGCAGCAGCAGGATTGGGAGAAATCTGAGAGGTAGAATCATTGTGGCCAAAGTTGTCACAGTGGGATGCTAGGCTTCCACTTTTGGGAAACGCATCCGTTTCAGACACAGAATCTTCAGTCAAGGCTAAAAATTCTGAAGGTGTCTGAGCAGTGGTAAGATCAGTAGAAAGCAAAGGAGATTGTAAAGAGCTGCCAGCCCGTTCTGTTACCTCCACAGAACAAGGTGTGGAAGCTCTTACCAATACAGGTTCTCTCTCTTGGTACTGTGTAATTTCCAGCGAGAATTCAGACTGTTGTACCAACGAAATGGATTGGCTCTGTAGAACCGGTTTTGAGAATTTATAGTGAGACGAGAAAGATTTAGGGAGTAGCTTCCTCGTTGACTCCTTGACAGAACGGCGTGTTTGTTCTTCTGTGAATCCAGAATCATCCCCCTCACTCTTGCCAGAGCTCAGACAATTTATAAAGACATTCTTATTAGTTGAGTGCTCCTTTTCCCTTTCAAAATCCTCTGTCAATGATCTTGTTATATTCTTATTTCGTGAACTACTAAAACCAACAGAATGTCTTCCCCTAGTTTTAATATGTTCTTCCAAACTCAGTTTCTGCATATTGCTGTGACCAGGTTGAGCACCATTTGAAATACTAAGGTTCTGATTGGTAGGTTCTTGCTTAGGTTCACTCCCCTTCTTATGGTGGAAACTAATGGAAGGGGTACGGAATATGCTTCTGCGTTTACCTGTGCTACCTGAGCTTGAGTTAGTGCTGGAAGGAGAGGAGCTATGGACACCAACTGTGTTGCTGGAAGAAGGTGAGGAAGGAAGGGAATCATGTCTTCTACTAATACTTCTTCTGAATATTGGCAACCGGGAAACCAAGGTAGATCTTCTTGATCCTGAGTCCCCCATTGGGACTCCCAAGCTTGCACTGTGATAGCCAACTTAGCAGCCTGAGAAGAGTTAAAACAAAAAGAATGAGTCAACAGAATCCAATTTTAAATAAAACGTTTTAAAACAAAATGTTGTTTTTCAAGAAGTAGCATAGAATTTGGTTTCTACTAAAACGATATAATAAAATTCTAATAAGAATTGTTTTTAATTTGAAGTGACAAAATGATCCAATAATTTGTATAGCAATTGTACAGTGATACCAAAATATCTAGATTAACAAAATTATGTAAAGTCTACTCAAGAGTGTTGGGTTCATTACTTAAGACCCAGCCTTACCACACACAATTGGTTCTGTGATTTTGGTAGGTTATTTTTTAGTAAGTTGTTTAATATTTTTATATTTATTTATTTAGATGCAGTAGGGATATGACTTCCATGATCACTGCCCTCTACATAAATGCTCCCCACTATCCCTGTGGAAGAAGACCAGATGCAACATTTTATACCACATGACCCAAGCTTAACAGTATCAGAGACCAGACAATGGTATGTGCTAACACAAACCCTATAACACTTAGTATCTCCCCTCAAAGATAAACCCATTGGGACAGATTCTTCTTGGAGTTTGATTTTAGAAACTCAGAGATAACTATTAGCAGAAGAAACAAAACCATTAATGATACAGAATAGGATTATAAACAAGCTCAACTTATAAAGGAACCACAGCTATGCACTGAGGAAAAGACCTGAATAAAAAAGAAAAATCAATTGGTAATCTGGAGAAAAGTGGAAATAAATACTGAGAGCATCAGAAACACAGAAAATTTATGAACCACTCTCAGGGTAGCAATGGTAAAGAAGAAAGAGGAAGAAGGGGGTTACAGAAGGTGGTAGCTAAGTTCGTCTACAGTTGATGTACCAAGTACTTCTCCAGAGATTATCTTGTATTGCATATAACCCCAGAAGAAGGTAATATCACCATGGATATACAGGAGAAAGGAAACTTGCCTAATGTCACTCAGATAACAAGTGGTAAACCAGAAATAAGAAACTAAGCATTATCTAACTACCGGTTCAGCTCATAATCAGCCTGGAACATACTGCTCTTGCTATGGTGAACAGCCAAGAATTGCCGCAGCTCAAAGTCTAAATCAGTTTCCACTTCAGGGACTCCTAGTTGTACAGCTAATCTTGGTGACTGCTATTTTTTACAGATTTTTCGATTGTACCTAATTTTGTTCCCATTCCTTTTGCTTTTTATTTTAATTTAAGAGTAATGTAACATTCAAGTGTAATGTCTATTCCTTCTTCGTCAAATTGAGTAAGACACTGTTCATGTTATATTTTTCCAACCCAAACTACCTGACTAAACAGTAATAAATACTACACAAAACTACATATCTTCCATTTTATTGCCCTTATAGATATTAGAATTGATCAAGTAAAATGCTTTCATTTCCCTGAATAAAAATGGAAATTATTTTCTTTCAGATACACATCTTTAACTATTTGATATTGTGCCCCCCCAAAATTATAAAATCTAACAGATTTGCATTATAAGATTTTTACTGGATAATTTTTAATTGCAATCACCAAATCTGAGTTAATCTGTGAACTGGTTTTATTTTTAATAGATAAATGATTGTGCTATTTGTGGGGTACAATGTGATATTTTAATATATGTGTATATACTGTGAAACGATTAAATCAAGCTGATTAACATACCTGTCACTTCATATATATATGATTCTTTTTTTTGTGGTGAGAACATTTAAAATTTACTTTTACCAATTTTGAAATATATATTACTGATTACAGTCACATGCTGTACAGTTAATCACTGAAACTCACTCTTCCTGCCTCACTGAAACTTTGCACCCTTTGAACATCTTCCTCTTCCTCTGGCCCCTAGACTCTGGTAGGCACCATTCTGCTCTCTACTTGAGTTCTACGGTTACACATGTAAGTGAGATCATGCAGTTTTGTCTTTCTGGGCCAGCTTATTTTGCTGAGCCTACGTTCTCTAGTTTAATCCATATTCTCACAAACAACATAATTTCATTGTTCCGCAAAACTGAATAGTAATACATTGCACATATATGCCACATTTTCTTTATCCATTCACCAATTGATGGACACAGGTTTGCCCCATATGTTGGCCATTGTAACTAACACTACAGTAGTCGTAGGAGTGATTTCAATTCCCTTGGCTATACTCACAAAAGTAGAACTGCTGGATTACATAGTAATTCTATTTTTAGTTTTCTGAGGACCTTCTCTACTTTTTTTTTTTTTTTTTTTTTTTTTGCAGTTTTTGGCCGGGGCTGGGTTTGAACCCACCACCTCCAGCATATGGGACCGGCACCCTACCCTTTTGAGCCACAGGCACTGCCCACCCCTCTACTGTTTTCTATAATAGCTATAGTAATTTACCTTCCTATAAATAGTGTGCAAGGGTGTCCTTTTCTCTACATGAATTTGAATTTAAAACAAACTTTATGAGAACCACTCCTAAAATATTTCAGCATTTTTGCAGGGCTTCATAGAAAACTTAAAATGTAAACAGAGAAATTTTAGCTTTTGAAATTTTTCACAAAGATGTCTCACATTCCTTACAACTTAGAATTTCCAAAGTGGATATAATGAATAATACATTTTTTCATGATTTTGCTTTTTAAAATGTTTTAATTAATGTCATTTCTCAGCTGTGATTTTTTTTTTCATTTATACACAACATTTATTTCCATCCAGGGCCTACTGAAGAATTTGGTTCTGATTAGAACATTATCAACCATCAGCTTTGCAGCTTGTTGTTAACCTATGAATGTCAACACATTAATGTCAAGATGGTGACAATCATTATAGTGGAATATTTATTGGCTTTTTTCAAT
This sequence comes from Otolemur garnettii, assembly GCF_000181295.1. Lineage (NCBI taxonomy): Eukaryota > Metazoa > Chordata > Mammalia > Primates > Galagidae > Otolemur > Otolemur garnettii. Next base: position 577,689 of record NW_003852434.1, read on the forward strand.
TTTGCTGCATTTGCATCAGCATTAAAAATGAGTGACTAAGTTCCAACTCTCTTTTGCAAATATTCCAAAACTTATTTTAAAAATTTCAGAAAAAATACAGTAGTAATCCTTGCTTCTAAATTCTTAATGGAAATAACCAGATTTCCACAAAGTTTCTGATATGTCTGCCTGATTTCTTTCAGTAAAAATATCATAGAAACTAAGAGAAATCTGCACATTGAACGGGATGATCTGGAGGAGATAGAAAATCTATCAGAGATTAAAATTCTTTAGATTTCATGTTCTTTTTTACATCTTTTACTTCCTCCTGAGAGCTTTCTAACTAAATGAGGACAATATAAACTATCTCTAGGTCAGGATTACCCGTACTTTTTAGAAATATTCTTCAGTGTCTAAATGTTCTCTGCACCTCCAGATTCATGATTCCTCTCATGACATTTCACTCAGCCACTGATGACTGCCATTATCTGTTCACTTTCACCTTTGGGGTCTTGGTAGATGTGGGTCCACCTGCTTAGGGTGCACTACCTGTGTATCTACATGGCAACACTCCACTCCACTGTAATAATGTTGCCCCTTCCAGAATGCCATCCCTAACATCCCCTGCCCATCCCCTCTCATTTTGGAGCTGGTCTTCTTCTTTTAAGTGACCTCTAGTATTAACTTAAGCCACAAACACCGTTTATTTATCCACGTTTACAATTTCATCTTAAGCTTCTCAATGGCAAAGACCATCTTTTCTTAGCTTTGATACCCCAGTGCCTGTTACATACAGTTAATAACTATAATTAAATGGATTTCAGGAAATCATATTTTAACTTGAGCATATCAGTATTTTAAATAGAAATTAATAAAGGTATTTTCTGTCTCACTGCAATGAATAAACATTATAATCCTGAGGTTAACTATGCTGAATTACAACTTCTAGGGATTTTTATAAATTAATTTAAAATCTTTCAAAACTGTAAAAAGATCACTAATCTGAAATTTGCTAATAAACACTTGAAAACATTATGAGAAAATAATGCTGAACAATTTGAATGAAACAACATGACATCACTTCAACTGCATTTATTCATGAAAGACAAATGTAACATTATGACTGTTGATTTCATTTCTTATATTACATTATTATGACAATTAGCTTTAATACCATAGCAAAATTTGTATATATTTTCATATACTTTTAGAAATTTCCAAATTCAATATAATAAACATGTTATCTCAATTTCATCTAATTTTTCTTGGTTTAGAAGTTGTAGTTATTTTAATTATCTTAGTTCTTAAAATATATAGGTTGAGTCCTTCCTGTCCATTTTCCAGTGGCTTTTACTACCATAAACATTTTCTTTTCAAAAGAAAATTGTTATATAAAAAACATTAATTATAATTTTAATGCTGTGTAAACAGACAAAAAATAAGTCTAACTTAGGATAATATATAGGACTACTACAAAGATGCATACTGACTCTCTTGGAAGTAGTTTCAAAGTCATTTGGATCTCTCAGAAGTTTACAATGGTAACACAAAGAAATAGCACCTTTGTTCTTGACCAAGGTTTAACAAAAAAGCTCCTAGAACATATAGTACTTTATTCAGTCATCTCTATAATCTTAGAAAATGCAATCATTACAATTAGTAGCAGAATGAAATATCATACAGTAGATCTATCCTAAATCAAATTAGAGTTGAATTCCTTATTTGATATGGTTGAGGAAGATATGGATTCTTTAGTTAAAGAATCAGTCACATGGATCAGTAATATGTTGGCTGTTTAACAATAGGCCAGGCACAGTGGCTCAAGCCTACAATTCTAGTACTTTGGGAGGCAAAGTTGAGATGATTGCTTGAGGCCAGGAATTTGAGACCAGCCTGGACAACATGGCAAGACCCCTGCCTTTGCAAAATAAAAATAAAACAATCATCTGGGTATGGCTGCTTAGGCCTGTTGTCCTAGCTACTCTGGAAAATGAGCTGAGGGAATTGCTTGAGCCCAGAAGTTTCTGCACTCTAGCCTAGGAAACACACCAAGACCTGTCTCTTAAAAAATAATATAAAGGAAGAAAATGCATTAAATAAATAAGACATTGAAAAAAATACTCTTTCTTTCATGATTCTAAATTCATAAATTAACCAAAAGCATAAAACAAAATAACTTTATATGGTTTCAGTGCTAAATCATCTCAGAAACTGATTACCATATATACAAATAGGTATAATTTGTATAGGTAAAAGAAAACAAATCCACCTTCACTTGCTTTAATTTCCCACCATTTTATCAAACATTTCCTATAATTTGGATACCTCTCATGTTTCTTCAGTATGAGTCAGAGCTGATGCAGTCACCTGAAAGTAATCTGAGATAATCCTAAGTATTCTTTACCTGTCTCCAAAACTCACAGTATTTTATGGCAAAAACAAAGCTAAATGAACTAAATATACTCTTATACACAGCATGGTTTCAAATGCAGACATTGACGGGATGGAGGCAAGACGGCCAACTGGAGCCAGCTTTCCACAGAGGCTCCATCCAGAAGGAGAGATAATAAACAGAAGGTTATCAAGTAAGCTGATGGCTTGGAGCTGAGCCAAGAGAGAAGATTGAAGAGTGCACATCATCCCTGCTGAGGCGAGCTGTGACCCCAAGGAAACAAACAATGGGTATAAAACTCATTGCCAAGGGGATGGGAGTCCTCTCCCCCATGAGAACAGCTCACAGTGTACTTTCTACATACAAGCAAGCAGAGTTCAGATCTCCTCCTATTTTATCCCATAGGAGAGACTTGCTAAAAACTGGAACTCCTTCCCCAGACAGAACCTATTTGTGGGCCTTGGCATTTTCCCACCAGGCATAAAACTGAACATATACTCTACCTACAATTCTGAACTCCCAGAACTCCCCTCCACTCCCACCACAAGATCTGGAAGCCTGTCCCCCAGAAGTGTCCATACTCTTGGGCAATTTCCTAAGAGGTAAGGGCAAGGCATGGGCTGCTACAAATCTGTGCTGAATCAGCAACATAGGTGTAAAGTGGGGACTGTGGAGTGAGGGAGCCAAATGGGAGAGGGAGAAACAGTGCACTATAGCAGAGTGTGGCAGCTCCCACTGAGGGGAACAATAGAGCTCACATCCCTGGTGGTATTTTGGAGAAACATTTCCCGTCTCTCTTAGCAAACAGAGACAGCTGGGCCTCTACTCCGGGGTCAGCCATGGGTGGAGCAGATATGGGACAAAAATGCAGGCCCAGTAAGCAACGGGTATACCTGCAGTGATATCTGCCCAGATGGGGTTTGGAGGGGACTAGAATACATGAACACAGAGGCTGCATATTCCCAGGGTAACACTGAGTCAGAATCTGTGCTTTTGTGAGCCCAAGACGGACCCTGACCCCAGTGAAACATAGCTGGGACAAAAGGGTGCATGGCAGTGGCATCAGCCCAGGGCAGGGCAAGAACTGAGGGCCCTTTGTGAGCTCTAATGATGCCCACCCCAACAAAGAGTGCAGCAGAGACAGAGATGTTAGCTACACAAGAACTTATGCAGCCGTGGCTGAACAGGGCAAGGCTGAGTCACAGCTTCTGTGAACTCAAAACATGCCTGGCCCCCAGCAGAAGACATCTAGGATAGAAATGCAAATTCCATGAGAATGTAAGTAGCAGAATTATCAGCCTGGGGTGGGTGTGGAACTAAGTGACACTCCCAGCTTCCACTGAGTACCTAAGGTAGTCAGGCTTCAGCTTCCCCTCTCGGCTAGTGGCAGAGTATGGCAGCCTGGCTAAGGAGACATTGATCTCTTTGGTGCATTTGCTTTGTGGAGGGAACTAGGCCACAACCTCACAGGGTTACCAGTGACTGGTATGACAGAGGTGCAAGGTAGGGAAGAAGATGTTAACCTCCCTGGACTACTCTGGAAGGTCAGTGAGTCAAGGCCCATTTGCCGAGTGGGCCTTTCTGACTCCACAGAGAACCCAAGCAAGCCACACTTGAACTGCCAATAGACTCCTGCCATCTAGTTGCTGGAGACCTATTGCACTCTCCCACATGATAGTTGGTGCTGACTGGGACAATCACCCAAGGACCCTACAATGTGGTACCCTGGTTGTGTTGTAATAGGAAGGTTTGATTTCCCTCTCCCAGTTGTTGCCTGTGGGGAGAAGGGTGTCTTAGTTGCTTGTATTTCTCCACAGCTGGAACGTCAACCCAGAGTCACTGATTCACTAGGATTGGACAGAGATCAGCTGAATACAAGACAGAGCACCTAGTTCTACCACACCAAGCAGGTACCCAGAGTCACAGGCTATATATAGTACTATACCAGTCCTTTGCAAAGCTATAGGGGAAAATCTGCAGTCACCAGTCCCAGTTCTTTGGCAAAGGGCTATTTAATCACTACTCTAGGAGCCCCAAATCCAATATCACCTTACCTCTTCATCTAGCCAAACAACGAAAAGTAATCACGTAGTGGAATCAGCAGAAAAACTCTGGTAACATGAACCATCAGAGTAGATCAACTCCCCCAAGGAACAACAAGGCAGACACACCAGAAGATCCCATTCATAAACAAATGGCTGACATGTCAGAAACTGAGTTTAGAATTTGGATAGTAAACAAGATTAACAAAATGGAAGTAAAGTTGGAATTAGAAATTCTATGAATAATTCACAAGTTGCCTCAAGAATTCAATGAATTCAAAGACAAAATCACCTAAGATTTTGACACATTGAGAACAGAATTTGCAGCCCTCCAAGTAGAATCTCTCAGTAACAGAATGGAGTAAGCAAAAGAAAGGATTTCTGACATTGAAGACAAAGTTTTTGAATGCTCCCAAATGCTCAAAGAGGAAGAGAAGTGGAGAGCAAAAATGGATCATTTTCTCAGAGAGCAGTGGGATAGTTCCAAAACCATAAACATTTGCCTTATAGGAATTCCTCAAGGCAACAAGGTTGTTTTGAAAGGTCTTGGGAGCTCTATTCCAAGAGATAAGTGAGGAGAACTTCCCAAACATGTAAAGAGATTCTGAAATTCAGATAGCAGACATCTTCAGATGCCCAGCACGACTCAACCCAGATAAAACTTCTCCCAGACACACTGTAATTAACTTCACCAAAGTTAATATGAAGGAGAAAATTCTGCAAGCAGCCAGACATAAGAAAACCGTAACTTACAGGGGAAGAATATTAGAATCACTGCAGATATCTCTACTGAAACTTTTCAAGCCAGAAGAGGATGGTCATATATCTTTAACCTTTTAAAACAAAACAACTTTCAACCCAGGATCATGTATTCACCTAAACTTAGATTTCATTTCTGATGGAGAAATTAAATACTCTCATACATTCACATATTGAAGAAATTTGCCTTAACTAAACCAGTTCTCCAGGATATTCTCAGACCCATCCTCCACCATAACCAGCACAATGCTCTACTACCAAAGTAAACTCATTCAGAAACTTCTGATCAAATTTCAACTTCAGTAGTGAAAGGATTAAAAATGTCCACTAGACTTTTGAAAAACTCAACACCCAAAATGCTACCAGCTTTATCAATACTCTCAATTAATGTGAATGGCTTAAACTATCCCCTAAAGAGGCACAGGTTGGCTAGCTGGATACAAAAACTCAGGCCAGATTTCTGCTGGATACAAGAACCTCATCTTACCTTTAAGGATAAATATAGACTCAGGGTGAAGGGATGGTCATCTATAATTCAGGCAAATGGCACTCAGAAAAAAGCAGGTGTTGCAGTTTTATTCACAGATATATTAGGCTTTAAACCAACAAAAGTAAGGAAAGATAAGGATAGTCACTTCATATTTGTTAAGGGAAAAACTCAACATGAAGAAATTTCAATTATTAACCATTATGCGCCCAACCAGAATGCTCCTCAATTTATGAGACCCTAATAGACATGAGCAACTTGATTTCTTCTAGCACCATAACAGTCAGAGATTTTAACACCCCTTTGACAGTGTTGGATAGATCCTCCAGTAACAAAATAAGCAAAGAACTTTTAGACTTAAACTTAACCACTCAACAATTAGATTTAACAGACATCTACAGAACATTCCATCCTAACAAAACTGAATACACATTCTTCTCATCAGCCCATGGAGAAATTGATCACATCTTAGGTCACAAGTCTAACCTCAGCAAATTTAAAAGAACAGGAATTATTCCTTCTATCTTCTCAGACTATCATGGAATAAAAGTTGAACTCAGTAACAACAGGAATCTGCATACTCAAACAAAGACATGGAAACTAAATAACCTTATGCTGAATGATAGCTGGGTCATAGATGAGTTTAAGAAGGAAATTACCAAAGTTTTGGAACAAAACAATAATGAGGACACTAATTACCAGAACCTGTGAGACTCTGCAAAGTAGTCCTAAGAGGGACATTTATAGCATTGCAAGCCTTCCTCAAGAGAACAGAAAGAGAGGAAGTCAACAACTTAATGGGACATCTCAAGCAACTAGAAAAAGAAGAACATTCCAACCCCCAACCCAGCAGAAGAAAAGAAATATCCAAAATTAGAGCAGAATTAAATGAAATTTAATACAAAAGAATTATACAACACATCAACAAATCCAAAAGTTGATTTTTTGAAAAGGTCAAGACAGCAGATAAACCTTTGGCTAACCTAACCAGAAACAAAAAAGTAAAATCCCTAATTTCATCAATCAGAAATGACAAAGATGAAATAATAACAGACTCCTCAGAAATTCAAATAACCATTAATGAATATTACAAAAATCTCTAGTCTCAGAAATATGAAAATCTGAAGGAAACAGACCAATACTTAGAAGCATGCCATCTTCCTAGTCTTAGCCAGAAAGAAGTGGAAATGTTGGAACAGGCCTATATCAAGTTCCAAAATAAAATCAACTATACAAAATCTCTCCCCCAAAAAGTCCAGAACCAGATGGCTTCACATCAGAATTCTACCAAACCTTTAAAGAGGAACTAGTACCTATATTACTTAACCTTTTCCAAAACACACAAAAAGAGGGAATACTTCCCAATACATTCTACGAAGCAAATATCACCCTGATACACAAACCAGAAAAAGACCCAACAAAAAAAGAAAATTATATATCAATATCTCTAATGAATATTGATGCAAAAATATTCAATAAGATCCTACCAAATGGAATCCAACAACACATCAAATAAATTATACATCATGACCAGGTGGGTTTCATCCCAGGGTCCCAAGAATGGTTCAATATATGTAAATCTATAAATATAATACATCACATAAACAAAATAAAAAACAAAGACCATATGACTCTCTCAACTGATGCAGAAAAAGCTTTTGATCAGAACATGATCAGAACACTTAAGAAAATTGGTATAGAAGGGACATTTCTCAAACTGATAGAGGCCATCTACAGCAACCCACAGCCAATATCATATTGAATGGAGTATAACTGACAACATTTCCACTCAGATCAGGAACCAGGCAAGGTTGCTCACTGTCTCCACTGCTTTTTAACATTGTAATGGAAGTACTAGCCATTGCAATCAGGCAAGGCAAGATGATCAAGGGTATCCATATATGGTCAGAGGAGATCAAAGTTACACTCTTCACAGATGATATGATTGTATACCTGGAAAATCCCAGGGACTCAACTATGAAACTCTTAGAAATGATCAAGGAATACAGCAGCATCTCAGGTGACAAAATCATCCCTCAGAAATCAGTAGCATTTATATATACCAACAATAGTCAAGCTGAAATACAGTCAAGGACTATATTCCTTTTATAGTAATGCCAAAGAAGATGAAATATTTGGGTGTTTACCTAACAAAGGATGTGAAAGGTCTCTATAAAGAGAATTATGAAACTCTGAGAAAAGAAACTGATGAAGATGTTAACAAATAGAAAAACATACCATGCTCATGGCTAATAAGAAGCAACATTATTAAAATGTCTATACTACCCAAAGCAATATACAATTTTAATGCAATCCCTATTAAAGCACAATTATCATACTTCAAGGACCTGGAAAAAATAATACTTCATTTTATGTGGAATCAGAAAAAAACCTCAATTAGCCAAGTCATTACTCAGAAACACATCAGGAAGAATCACGCTACCAGACTTCAGACTACACTATAATTCTATCGTGATCAAAACAGCATGGTACTGGTACAAAAACAGAGAGGTAGATGTATGTAATAGAATAGATAACCAAGAGATGAACCCAGCTACGTATCAACATTTGATCTTTGATAAGCCTATCAAAAATATTAAGTGGGAGAAAGACACCCTATTTAAAAAATGGTGCTGGATAAACTGGCTGGTGACTTAAGACTGAAAGTGGACCCACAACTTTCACCATTAACAAAAATTGATTCTCACTGGATAAAAGATTTAAACTTAAGACATGAAACTATAAAAATACTAGAAGAGAGTGCAGAGAAAACTTGAAGAAATCAGCAAGGGAGACTATTTTATGAGGAAGGATCCCCCCACCTCCAGGCAATTGAAGCAACACCACAAATACATTACTGAGACCTGATCAAAGTAAAAACCTTCTGCACAGCCAAGAACACAATAAGTAAAGCAAGCAGACAGCCTTCAGAATGGGAGAAGATATTTGCAGGGTATGTCTCTGACAAAGGTTTGATAACCAGAATCCACAGAGAACTCAAATGTATTAGCAAGAAAAGAACAAGTGATTCCCATCTCAGTGTGGGCAAGAGATTTGAATAGAAACTTCTCTGAAGAGGCACATGGCCTACACACACATAAAAAATGTTCATCGTCCTTAATCATCAGAGAAATGCAAATCAAAACTACTATGAGACATCATGTAACTTCAGTAGTAGTTTCCCATATCACAAAATCCCAAAACTATACATGTTGGCATGAATATGGAGAAAAAGGAACACTTCTGCACTACTGGTGTGATTGCAAGCTAATATGTTCCTTTTAGAAAGATGTTTGGAGATCACTTAGGGATCTAAAAATAGACCTGCTGTTTGATCCTAAAGTTCCTCTACTAGGTATTTATCCAGAGCACCAAAAATCACTTTATTACAAAGATATTTGCACCAGAATGTTTATTGCAGCCCAATTTATAATTACTAAGTCATGGAAGAAGCCCAAGTGTCCATCCACCCACAAATGGATTAATAAATTGTGGTCTATGTACACCACGGAATATGATGCAGCCTTAAAAAAGATGGAGACTTTACCTCTTTTATGTTTACATGGATGGAGTTGGAACATATTCTTCTCAGTAAAGTATCTCAAGAACAGAAGAAAAAGTATCCAATGTACTCAGCTCTACTATGTATTGGTTTCATAGTAGAAACCACTACTCAGAGAAACTACTCAGTACTGAGTACTCCACACTTCCATATGAAAGCTATAACCCAACCACAGGCCAAGATGAAGAGGAAAGAGGAGGGGTTGGGATGGAGAGTGGGGATGATGTGTGGAGGGAAAGTAATTGGGGGGACCACACCTATGGTGCATTTTACAAGGGTACATGTAAAATCTACTAAGTGTAGAGTATAAATGCCTAAACACAATAATTAAGAAAGTGTGGTGAAGGCTATGTTAACAAGTTTGATGAAAGTATTTCAAATTGTATATGGGACCAGCACATTGTAACCCATAAATGCATTAATGTACACAGCTATGCTTTGATTAAAAAATGCAAACATTACTACTTAATATTAGCATGAACTAGAACATTGTTAATAATTAACAATTATTGTATAGGTTGTTGGATTTTTTGAGGATGAGTAGGTATTACATGAGAAAGACATTAACATACTGCCTGGTACAGAATAGATGTCCAGAATCCTCATTTTCTCACAAAATATCATAACCCAGTAATAGCAGGTGGTACAGCACACGAATGGTTATGAACATGGTCTTCTTATCAATACCTACATGTGTGCCTCAAGAACCCTGTTAAGTTATCATCTAAAATAATACCAAACAGAGGTATATAAGTAAGGCCAGCATTATGAACCCTTGCTATGAACCTCCCTATGTTTATATCTTTACTGGAATTTAAAAATGAGTAATCAATATTTGAACTGTTTGAGGGAAATGTTTCATAAGTTAAATCTGGTCCCAGCCCTAATCTTTCTAAGAAAAGATTTCATTAAATAACCTAGTACAGCCTAAATGACCACACTAAAAATAAAATGCCCTACATAATGTGAAATGTGAGAAAGGAAATTCATAAAAACCAAATATTCTCTAGATGGTAATTTTCAACATTAAGAAAGTAAACACATCAGAAGACACTGATCAATTTTTATCAGAATTAAGTAGGGTAATAGCTTATATTCCAGTCTTACGTAGTTATATCACATAACCCCAGATTTAAATGAGGCTCACACCTATTTAGGTGTTTAGGGCTTAACTGGAAAACCTTTCTGTCTTGGCTCTTTTGATTTTCACCTCAACATTATTTTTCCTTTAACTATGTTATAACTTATTTTTAAATGCATTTCCAAAATGTTGTATTTTTCTTTCTTAAATGAAAAATTTATTTCTTAAATAACAGAGGCATTTATAACAGCTAAATCATTCTCACAATACCAACAGGGGTCCCTTCTACCAGTAGGGTCAGTGAGAACAATCTGAGAGACATTTAAAGGATGACTGATCAAGACCAAGGTGGCAATTGGTCACAGAGAAGAGAATGAGATTGTCAGCCTAAGGTAGGGAAAACCACAAATCATTAATAGACTGGATACATTTTGTTAACAATTTATTAAATTTTTGTATAATTTTTAACTCAGGACACTGAATTATTCTCAAGAAATAAACATAAGAATTCAAAGCTGTATAAGAAATGTCTGTCTTGGGGAGGGGGGAGAGAAGGAGAGGGGGTGGATGGGTGGACGGAGGGTGACTGGAGGGATCACTTCTATGGTTTATCTTACAAGGGTACAAGTGAATCTTTCTAAAAGTAGAATATAAATGTCTTAACACAATAACTAAGAAAATGACATAAAGGCTATGTTAACCAGTTTGATGAAAATATTTCAAATTGTATATGAAAACACCACACTGTACCCATGATGGCATTAACGTACACAGCTATCATTTAATTAAAAAAAAAAAAAAAGAAATGTCTGCCTTTGGGTGTCTCCTAAAAATGATTTGATCCTAATAGTGGAACATAAGCAGAGATAGAGTGCCTGTGATTAGATTTGGATAAATCAATCTCCCAGGTCAGAACAGAAAAAGGTTAGAAGTGCAAAATTATCATAATAATGAGAACAGTTACATTAGGAAAGGAAAACAAATTATTCTACAAGAATTACTCTACAAGCAGATGAGCTCCTTGTCTAAATTGATGGAAAGACAGGTCATGATACATATTTAGAAATATATGTTTATACATTTATGTATGTAATCTCGCTATTCAGCCATATGTGATAGTAGTTCTTTAGTGACTTTCTCCATTTCTCTTCTAAGAGATAGAGAAGAGAAATGGAGAAAGAGTGAGTTTTGGTCAGAATTAGAAAGAAGTTAGTGGTGAAGTGAAAAAGTTTGTGACCCAGGTTTAAGTAAACAATGAGAGTACATTTACATTTAAAAAATGCCATAGATGGGCAGTACCTGTGGTTCAAGGACTAGGGTGTGGGCCCCATATGCCAGAGGTAGTGGGTTCAAACCCAGCCCCCCCCCCAAAAAAAAAGCTGAAAAAAAAAAAAAAAGCCATAGTTGTTCTAAGATTTTAGACACTGTCAGTACATAACTGATAAGAAGGCAGACCTCAATATTAAACCCAGTAGTTGGGTTTGGATTTAGCATTATTTTCAAGAGTTGTGTGACTTTAGTGTTGTTTAAATAAAGTACTTAATCTCACTGAGCCTAAGTTTCTTCACAGGTATAAGAACAGCACTTGACTTGAAGACTTTTTGTGAAGAATAAATAACTAAATGCAATAAGGCACTTAGAACATGACTTAGCACACAATTAATGCTCAATGAGTTTACTATGACCAATTGACCACACTCAAGCTGTTCCACATCACAGATGTTTTCTTTCCGCTTCTAACTTCCCATAATCTTTTAATCTTAAAGTTCTAAATCTGACTGGTACTAATACTACCATTTCCTGAACCAATCTTAGAAAGGAAGGTTATAAGAGCCTATAGCTTCTGCACGTTAATGGGGCTTAGCCTAGTTCCTCCACCTATGTATCACTGAATAAACTGAGATGTAGCCAGTATTACAAACATTTTTAACTCATCTCGTAAAATAATTTCATTTAGTCATGACTTTCTTTGAACCAAAAATATCTGACCATGTTGATCTCCTTCTTACTACACATGACTGAATAATTGTGCACTGTCAACAATATTTTATATATATATATATATATATATATATATATAAAATAATCCAGACAGGTAACAAAGAACTGATAATATCATGAACATACAAAGACTTTCTCAGGCTCTAACCATGATTCACAAAAATTAAATTTGATCAATTGTCTAGCAGTGGTCATGTCAATATAACAAACAACTTTAAAGAGGGTAACACACATCTGAACGTATATGTGCTTACTAGTAAAGAAGAGTTATATTATTTTATAATTATATCTTTTCATAATCTTATCATTGGAGAATTTGGCTTAGTTTTAAAACACTGAGGGCTTTCTTTTTCTTTCTTTCTTTTTTTTTTAATCTTCACAATGTGCTACTAGTTCAGGTTTCCTAGAAGCAGAGCCTGAGTAAAGGATTCTTGTTCAAGCAATTTATTGGAAGTTTGTGCACAGAAAGTGAGTAAGGAAACCAAGCATAATGGGATGAATGTGACGAGGGCAGGTGGGGGAGCTAAACAGATCAGGGACTAGCTGCTGACCGATTCCACGGGGAAGCTCTGGAGCACTGACTGATACCTTCGTACAGGGGACTGGTCTTTGATAGTCACATGCCAGTCAGATGCATGCAAACTTCTTTCAGAAGTAGGAAAGAATATTTGAAACATAAAGGGCAAGCAGACAATTAACACTGAAAATATATAAAGTATTCCTATAGATCAATAAAGAAAAGAATCCAAAAGGAAAAATAAAATAGCAAAGAAAATGAATAAGCAAATCTTGAAGTAGAAACTCAATTCACCAATGACTATATAAAAAGATATTGAAATGCATTAGTAATTAGAGAATATAGAAAAACTCCTATAAGCCAGTAAGAAACAGAATACACAAAGGATAACATGTAGCAAAGAATATTAACAGAAAATTCATGGAAGGGAAAACATAAATAACTCAACACGTGAACAAATAATCAACACCATTATTAATGAAGAAAAAAGGCAAGATACTATTTTCACCTATGATATCTTAAAAGCTAATAGTATCAAGTTTTGTAAATAAGTTTGCTTATATTTACTAAGGAAAAAAATTATGAAGGCCATTTTAATATGACAATTATTTATTAAAATGTAAAATTAAAAAATAATTCTACTTCTCAGCATATAACCTGGAATAATACTCACAGGTCTCCACAAAGAAACACTCAATGATCATCCTTAAAAATATATAAATGTCCACTAATAAGAGAATTTTTAAAAATCTAATATAGCACAACTACTCCACAGCATAATCCAAAAAAGCTAAGTATATAAGGTAAAGATAGAAATGAACACAGAAAAAAATTTCCAAGGCATTTGGTTAACAAAATGTAATTGCTCAGTGTTATGCTTTATTGTATCTATTTTATGTCAATTAAAAATGTATTATGAAATAATATGTATATGAAATAATACCAAATATTCTGAAGACTCACGTGTGTGTAAAAAAACAGGAGAGAATCTGAAGGATGTACTTCATAATGTTAGCAGCGGTTATCTTCAAAGAAGGGACTCGTCTGGGGGGTTGTTGTCAATGGAGACTTAGTGTAACATGTAATATGAAATTTTTAACTTCATTAGAATGAATGTATGAACTACTTTCATACGTAAAACTAAAAAAATCAAATTAAGAAAGAATAAAATATGTAGCCTGCCAAAAAATTACATGATGAGGAAGGATATAAACCTATACATATAAACGTGTCTGGTATTTTTCATTAAGCTATTCTCTTTGACACTAAAATTTATGTTTTGTATGACACAGTCCAAATTGTATCTGTTTATAAATTGAGATTTACATTTCTAGCAACTGAAATTATATTTAGTCCCTCTGCTACAAGTTGTTGCCTTAGTCCTCAAAAAAAGTAAATTTTTTTCCGACCCACATGATAACTCATCTAAAATGTTGGCAGTGAGTGGTCAGACACAAATACTGTTTTCACAGTATTTTAATGTTTTAATATGTCCATATTACAAACATCAAACCACCATAGTTTTTTATATGTTAGCTAATAACTTTAATACAATGATTTAGAAGCATGAACACTGTGGCTTTTCTCATTAATATTAAATTGATGCCATTTATCTTTTCAAGTCTGATAAACTTACCAGACACATCAGCGTATATCTTGTTTAATTTAATTTTTAAGTCAACAATATGTGTATATAGTCTATATAATACATTATTTTTTAGACATACGTAATAGTTCATTTGTCTACTATACATTCAAATAATTGGATAGGCCTTAAATTTTTATTTTCTTCCCTAAAAGTAATGACCCAATTTATAATAAGTAATCTGCAATTACATTTACAAATCAGCAGAGGGTGTAGGAGATCTTCCCTTTTGGTAACAAAGTCCACTTTTTATTGCAACTTTTACTAGGCACTTAATTATTAAAAATATCACAAAAATCCCCTAAAAATGTTTTTCAAATGCATTTGAAAATTTTATTACAACAATTAGTTTTAATTGATAAAATTAAATTGGCTGTTCAATTAAGACTACTGATTCTTGAAAGTTGGAAAACAATAATTAGAACACTAACAATAAAGTGCTTTTAGGTTCACTTACAAAATGTAATTCCATATTTTAAAGAAATTCAGATTTTTTATATCATTCAAATTTATTACTTATTTTCTTTCTTTCTTTCATTTTTGGCCGGGGCCAGGTTTGAACCCACCATCTCTGGTATGTGGGTCCGGCACCCTACTCTTGAGCCACAGATGCTGCCCACTTATTATTTATTTTCTAATAGTTTCTTATCCTCGTTTTTGAAACCCAGTGAGCAATATGAAAAACAGCATTAACAAAGGCTGGTTACTTTCTCAGCAGCCCTCATATATCTAATGTAAACCATACTGCTTTCCAGGGAACAAATAGCACAGAAGGTGTATAAAGATTATAGCATATTTTATTCCAATAATAAGTTGTAAATATCTATTTTTTCTTTTATTCACAATATTATATAGAACAGTTAATGGTCCCAAATACAAATATAAGAAAAGGAAAAAAAAACTATCTTATCTCAAGAGATAATGAACACCAAAATCTGAAGAACACCATTTTAAAATATTACCCATAATAGATATGAGGAGAATAAAAAGGTGGCTACGTTGAACATTTCTAAATATGTCTGTGTCTTTGTGGGCACAGTCGGTAATACAGATGCCTGATAACACAAATCTGTACGGCAGTAATCTGGAATCCAGCATGTCCAGGGCATGCTGCAGTTCAAATGCAAATGTTAAATCAATATATCTGAAAGTCAGTATTGGCCTGCTGAAAAGAAAAAAGACATGAGTATATCCGCAAATCATTGCAGTCTTGGCTTTTGTTATAAAAACTGTTACAGTTGTCTCCCTTATAATGCTGACTGCAGCATGTTAAATAATACATTAATTTTCTTTCAGTCATGTGCTGGCATTGTGTACCAATTCTGTCAGAATCATTTTTAAAACAGAATCTTGAATTTGTCTTTTTTTAAAGTGTTGTCTTTGAACTCAACATATAAGGATCAAATTTACTAATAACACTGTTTTACAGTCCATCTGTGAGTATTATTTCTCTTAAATTCTGTTTTCCCACTTACAAGATCAAAGAACGTGATAGGTGAATTGTGATCACTCTAATTTATTAGAATACATTCATAAGTATGTAAAATTCAGGATACACACACATATGCAAACATACATACACACATATATACACTATATATACCTATATCTAAATACATACATACACACATATATACACTCACCTATATCTAAATATCATTTTTCTAGGTCTAAGTTCACTATTATAAAAAATAGTTCACACTATTTTCAATATATCTTCATAGATAGAAAGATGAAACTATTATCACAAACACACAGATGTACTGTATTTTAGAAAGAAGATATAAAAAAGATAGCAAAGACAGTTAATCTGTTACATGATAAATGAGAAATAGGATAACAAATGTCTTCTCCTTATACAATATTTTGTTATGTAATTAATGAGTTCACCAAATGACATACATGTTTTCTTACATTTCTTTATTTAATTTTGTTGCTTGTAATTGATAAGTTTTATTTTAAGTTGGATTTTACTGAATATACTGAAGCATATTTTCTGACTTGTATTGTTCTTAGACTTTAAAATTTATTTTTAAGAGTACTTACATAACAGATTATAATAGATCAGATATAATAAATTCAGCTCTTTGGTTCCTTTTTTAAAAAATGAAATTTTGTTACTAAATGCAGTAGATTGTCTTGTAAAACTATGAGCTTGCATCAAAGACTAGAAAGACTGACTGAGACTGAGTTTACATGTTAATTTCATAGAATAAGTAAAAAAGGATTCACAAGAGAAGGACCTGTGTGTTTATAACTTTAGTTGCCACTAGGTGGAGATTTTGCATTTTCGAACATTTTAAGGAGTTCTGCCAAGGTGAACAACCATTTCAGTTTTTATGTGAAAGGAGGACTTCTTTCAAGGATGAAATATGGAAACCCAGATTGGCCAAATACTTCATTCAAAGACATAGTTGCTGCACTAACATTTATAGAACACAGTGTTCTATAATGAACACTGATAATGGAATTAAATCTAATCCAATCAGAAGCAGAGACTCACTGCCAGAGACAGGTTCTTATTTCAAACAAACAAGACCATGTAAACAGGCTCTGTAAGCATATGATATGTCATTGTAATTTCATAGTGTTTCCATATCTTACAGCTATAAGATTTATTTTTTAAGGAGCTTCATTAACATAATCACTTTCTCTTTATTTTTGTGGCTTTTTAAAAAAAACTTAGTCACAAATTCACTGAAAGAAGTGACCTTTTATCTAATGGGTACATAAATTATCTCATTTTAATCCTCCTAACAAGTCTGTAAATAGCTATCATTGTTTTATCAGATAAATTTATGGTAAGGAAAGTCAAGCTAAGATTTGAATTCAGGCCTTGATGATGTTAAAACAAATTTTGAAATTATATCCCTCCGCCTGAATGCACAAAAGACATGTCCTGCAACTACATATATATACAACAATGGCAACGATAGCATATAATATTTTATATTACAATAATATTGTTAACACTACTGCTGCTTTAGGAAAGTTTAATTGGAAGTGCCTTAGTATTCCAAGTTAAGTATTCTAAGGACAGATCCATTGTCAGGTAATAAAGAGGAGTTTTAAGTGACTCTTCAATCACTGTGGTTCACAGGAAATATTAATTCCACAGGGAAAAAAGTGCAACCACTAACAGAGAGTGCTGCTGATTTCAACAAGGAGGGTGGGAGCAGGGAGAGAGACCGAGAAACAGCTGTACCATCCTACATACTTCCCCACGCTGACAGTTCCAAGTCTGAGACCGAATACTAAACAAGTATGTAAACGGGATGGGAGAACATTTTGTGATTTATAGTCAAGACTTCAAATTAAAAAAAAAAGATAAAATGTTAGCTTGAACAGAACGGAGAAAGAATATCATATTATGAACAAAAGTGTCCCAGAAATTGGAAAAAGAACCTAAAAGAAGGGATCTTGTTTACTTTGTATACAGAAAAACCACTCGCTGGTATTGGATATATATACATGTATATATATCTCATAGAACATAATATACACTACATAAAAATATGGTTAACAATATAAATGAACAATTACACAACGAGGGTCAAGACTGTCTCATGCAATTTTTTTTAGCTTTTTGTACTGAATTTTTGTTTTGTCCCATATAGGTCATAAGCCATATTTTGGTTTCTGCTATCACTAACTTTGGATAAGCTAAAGTACTTTACTCTTCCTCTGGGCCTCAGTTTCACTATGTGTGAAATGGAGATATAAACAGCACCTGCCAGAGGAGATTTAACTATTATGACAGTGAAATGGTCTACTAAGTTTTTAGACCTGAGCCTAACATAAGAGAAGCACACAGGAAATGAAGTTATTTTTATTATTACAAATTTGCACAAAGTGAATCCAACTTTTCCAGTTGAGGCACCAAATTCTCGACTGAATTATGTGAAAACTAGTGAAGCAACACCCTCTCCAGATGTGTTTATTAGGCTCACTCACTTCTATGTCAGCTGCAAGTGAAGATGCTATGGATTTGGACAGAGAGGCAGCATCCCCGCATCAATCCTTAGGGAAAAGAACCGTACTGTTAGTCTGAAGAAGAAGAAAGTTGGAGGTGCCTGATAATTCTACCTGAAAGATGATCTCTTTCAGTTTCCTTCTCTTTAAGTGTTTTTTGTGCTGAGATATTTTGGACAATTTTATGTTGCTCACATTATCCAGCACAATAATTTCAAACTTTCTTTTTACTGACATAACATGGAAAATCTACATAATCTCTAGAACACTTAAAAGTTAACCACTGGCAATTTTTCCATAAGCTTATATAGCAGAGGGAGTATTTTTTAAAATGTTAATAGACATAAAATGTGCTTTAAATGTATTTTCATCAATACTATCAAGCCAAATACCTGGCTTATTTTATTTATGATAAATATCAATATGTAAACATCTATCATTGTAATCTATTTGGCAAAAGCAATCTTCACAATCAAAACAGTCATCCACTTTAGATTCTTCTTGAGAAGACAACGTCAAATACACCTGTTAATACTCAAGGTCTCCATTCTAACTTTCTCACTTCTGGAATCTCATAGAGAAGGGTGGAGGGAAGGGGGAGGAAAGAAAGGGAGAAGGACTCGCCAGAATATTGCCACTATGAGACAAGACACTGCCCCTCCAATATTTCCTTAGGAATTGTTCAAAAGACTCCCTTCGATTAACTGAGTGATTAACTCTTTGACCCTGGAGGTTTTTATAGACTGAACAATGGATCCTAAAAAGAAGATTCAGCATGGGTTTGCTTTTGTGGGAGTTGTTTTGTTTGTTTTTGTAAAGTTAGAGACTGTGAAAGGCAACACGAGGAAGATGAACTGACAAACTGCAGAACTTCTCATCAAGGAACATGTAAGAAAAATCACAAATAAAAGTTAAGGATTGAATAATTAAATCTCCTAAAGGTATCCACGCCTGTGTAGGGTAGGGGGAGTCCTTGGGAGCCTGGTTATTCAACTGCAGTCTTGATATCATTCCCAGCACACACAAAGTGCTCAGTGAATTCTCAATTCAATAATGGGAGCCTTCCTCCCTTCCAGGCACAGAGGACACAGGACAGAAAGAGAGACAGGCTAGGTTTCTTTCCTGGTGGAATAGCTACGCCAGAGAGGGAGACAGACTATAAACAAGAAGTCAAATAAACATGTTAGATGTTCTCCGACAGTGATATATCACGTGTAAAAATTAATCACCATAATGAGATAAAGAGTGAAGGGACAGGTCTGGAGGCAGTGGTAAGCTGAATGAAGATCAGTGACAAGAATACTTACAGCTCCGACAACCTCAAGTGCAAATCTACAAGTAACAACGTGAGCAAGGTGATGAGCAAATTGAGATGCGGCAGGTCAGAAAGTTAGAGGACCAGATTCAGTAGCACCTTGAAGGCCATGGTGATATGCTTAATTTTTTATTCTTGTTGCCAGGAAAAGCCATCTGAGGCCTAAATTAAAAGGAAAAGCCTCTTTGTAGAGGATGAATTGCAGGAGTGGTGAGCTAGTTAGGAAGCTATTGCAATAGTCCAAGGAGAGGTGATGATGGTTTGGGGCTGGCCAGATACAGTACAGATTACAAGATAACAAACGTGGTTACTGTGACGGCAGCACCAGGAAGAACTGCTTTTGGATGGAATGTGACTTCTGTCCTGTCTGGAGAGGAGAGAAAAAGAGAGTAATCAAAGAAAAGGCCTAGGGATTTTTTTTGTTAGATGTGTTTTTTAATATTATTGTTGGTTTGTTGTTTTGTTGATTGTTCTAAGTGGGAGAAGTCTCACTTAAAATGATCATCATAATGATAAAGTCAGCATGGAACAGATAAATAAAAGACAGACACCTAAAGTTTTAAATTGTGATTAAATATTGACCCTTAAGCAGTGTATTTTTCATACTGAAAGCAAATGCTCGTCACACAGCCCCATTAGAAATAGGTTTATTTCTAATCTCAAAGTTGGGAAACTTGCGGAAAATAGAGAATACAGGAAAATGCAAAAAAAAAATCAAAAGCATCTAACCCCATCAATGCCCTATGTTAGTTTATTTTTAAGTGCAGAGATATTATACTTTGCATGGCACTATCTTGACGGAAACGAACATGTCCTTTTGGGAGGGGGTCCTCTCTTTGCTCCGTTCTGTGGCACTTAACTCTCCTGAGTCTTGGGTACCATGGGAACAAGGCAAAGCAGTGATGGGCATCTACACCTTTTAAAGTAGTTTTTACATCAATGAGATAAATTACAGATATGATATTCTATCTTTCTAAGCAATCTGTCACATACTATCAACTTTCCATAGAAGTTTTAATGATTGGGTAGTATTTTCAGGAAGTTCACATAAATTACTTAAGGTTTCTTCTATCGTAAGATGTGTAGGTAGTTTCAACCATTTGCTGTTAATAACAGCAATCTTACTTATGTCATTATAAAAGTAATACATTTTACTCCTAAATAGCAACTTAATAGCATTAAATGCATCTTACTTTGGATAACCCAACTTGGGGAATTTTTATTAATGGAAGAATCTTAGTGATTTTTTTATTATTTCAGCCCAACAGCTATTATTGATGTTATTACCAGCTCTACAAAAGTCCTATGTATAAATCTCTTCTTAGTAAAAAAAAAAATGAAGCTGTTCTAAAGTCTAAAAACTCATTCAGACCACCAGGGTACCATTTAGTAAATTACCAGAGCAACAAGCTATGGCAGCAGCACCCAGAGGCAGATGTGTCTAATCACAGAACATTATGTTCCTGAAAATGTCTCTCTCCCACTCTGCAATAATTAATTCGCTGGAGGCCATATAGACATCCACCTCTCTGTAGCACTTTAAGAAGTCAAGCTGTGAAGGCAGACCACTGGGTAAAGTTTCTCCAAAAAATACTGACATAGAAATAGGACATTTCCAAAATATCAAGTCTGTTTACAAGTAAATGACTCAGCAAACTTTATTAAAAATCTAGTAAGTGAGGGATCTGTATTAAGTATAAGGAAAATTCAAAATAAATGTAGACTTGCTCCCTACCCTTAAGAAGTTTGTAATCTAATTGATTAGACTAACAGAAGGAGACAAAAGCCAAATGTGAATAGTACTGTGGTTCTGGCAATAAATGCAACGACAATTCTAAGGAAAAAAAAATGGTAGAGAGTAGAAAAGGCATGAGAGCTCAGACAGCAGTTCTCATAACATTTTTAAGGTTTCGAGGAATCGAGAAGCCCATTTATTCAATAAACATCCATTGAAAAGTCTGCCTGTTTCAGGCAGGACGCAGAGGGTGCTCTTCTCCTGCTCTGTGTCCTGATCTACTTGTCAGTAGACCATGGACGCAAGAGCTCTAAGTATTGGACCTAAGGGAAAACCACCGAAACTATAAAGCATTAATGAATGAAACTGAAGAGAACACTAGAAAACAGAAAGATATTCCAAGTTCATGAATTGGAAGAATTGGTAGTGTTAAAATGTTCATACTACCCAAAGCAATCTACAGATTCAATGCAATCTCTACCAAAATACCAAGGACATTCTTCACAGAAATAGAAAAACTAATCCTAAAATTTATAGGAACCACAAAATACCCACAATAGCCAAAACAATTCTAAATAAAAATAAAGCCAGAGGCATCACATCACCTGACTTCAAATTATACTTCAGTCTTGCATAACCCAAACAGCACAGTAGTGGCATAAAAACAGATACATAGACCAAAGAAAAAGCCAAGAAAATCCAGAAATAAATTCACACATGTACAGCCAACTCATTTTGACAAAGACACCAACAACAAACATCGGGGAAAGGATGTTTGTCTTTTCAATAAATGGTGCTGAGAAAACTGGATATCCATATGCAGCAGAATGAAACGACCCCGTATCTCTCGCCACATGCAAAAATCAACTCAAAATTGAATAAGGACTTAAATATAAGACCTGAAACTATGGCAATACTATAAGAAAATATTAGGGAAACCCTCCAGGACATTTGGTTTGGGTAAAGAATTCCTGAATAAGATGTTAAAAGCGCAGGCCCCTTAAGCAAAACTGGACAAATGGGATCACATCAAGCTAAAAAGCTTCAGCTCAGTAAAGGAAACAATCAACAAAATGAAGAGACAACTCAACAGAGTGGGAGAAAATATTTCCAAACTACCCATATGACAAGAATATATAAGGAACTCAAACAACTCATTAGGGAAAAAGAAACAAACTATTTTAAAAATGAGCAAAAGATCTAAAGAAAATTGTTTCCAAAAAAATGCATTGAAATGTCCAATAGGAATGTGAAAAAATGTTCAACATAACCATTAGAGAAAGATAAAGCAAAACCCACATGGGATTTCTTATCACTCCAGTTAAATGTCTCTCTCTTTTTTTTTTTTTTTCGATAGCATCTCACTGTGTGGCCCAGGCTAGAATGAGGTAGCATCATCATAGCTCACCGCAACCTCAAACTCCTGGCCTCAAATGATCCTCTCACCTGTCTCCCAGACTGCTAGAATTACAACTGTGAGCCACTGTGCTTGGCTTTAAAATGGCTTTTATCAAAAAGACAATAATGGACGTCAGCATAGAGATGAAGAGAGGAAAACCCTCTGACTTTACATGGGAATGTAAATTAGTATAGCTACTATGAAGAACAATATTAAGATTTTTTCAAAAAATAAAATAAAACCATCCTATGATCTAGCACCTCCTATGTCCAAAGGAGGAAAAATCAGCATATCAAAGAGGTACCTTCACTCCCACATTACAGCACTATTCACAATAACCAAGATATGAAATCAACCTTAGTGTACATCAATGGATGAATGGAAAAGGAAAATGTGGTACACATACATGATCTAGTATTTTTTCAGCCATGAAAAGAAAAAAATCCTGTCATTTGCAACAACATGGATGGAATTAGAGGACGTTATGTTAAGTGAAATAAGCCAAGCACAGAAAGAAAAATATCACATGTTCTCATTAATATATATTGGAGCAAAAAAAGTTTGGCTTACAGAGATGGAGAGTAGAATGATGGTTACCAGAGTCTGGAAAGGGGGTGGGGAACATAAAGAGGAATTCGTCAATGGAATAAAAAATATATAGTTAGATAGAAGGAATAAGATTTAGTCTTCAATAGCACAATAGGGTAACTATAGTTAACAATAATTTATTATATATTTCAAAATAACTATTATAGTGAAACTGGAATGCTCCTAACACAAAGAAGTGATAAATGTTGGTGATAAATATCCCAATTACCATGTTTTGATCATTATTACACAATGTATACCTATGTCAAAATATCCTATGTGCCCCAAAATATGTTCAACTATTATGCAGCCATTAAGTACTTAAAAAAATAAGAAAACAACTCAAAATGTAATAGATCTAACCTGAATATTATAAATTCTATTTAATAGGGTATGTATCAGTATGTAATGCCACATAGCCAAAATGGTGCTATGGAATCTGATTTTAAAGCCACATCAATTCTATGATCCAGCACCTCCTACTTTTAAATTCCAAAATATCATAAAGTGTTAGGGTTTTGGTAAGAAAGATGACTCACCAAAAAGTTTACTTAAAAGATAATCTAGGTAAAGCAATGTGTTATGATCCGACACTGTTCCACCTGGTAGACTGCAGGGAAATAAGTCAGGTAAACAAAGCCATCTATTTTCAGAATAGCAGAAAGCAAACCTACATTAATGCTCTATGACAATCATTTTATTTCCTTATACCAAATGCTTTGATGTAACTTTGATCACTTAGCTCTCACCTATCCCTTTATTCTGGATAGAAAACTCTGATCAGCATCAAAAAGATCTAAGAGTGAACTGAACAGAGTAATGGACCTTAATCTGACTCTTGTGAAATTCAGTGGCCCATAAAGGTCTGCTCCATGAATTATGCAACTCATTAAAGAGTCATGCCCAAGAAGCTTATAAAGATCTCAGCCTTACTACAGTAACTTAATCCTTAATGAGGACACTGTATATAGGTTTGTTAGTTGGTAATATTTAGGGATTTGTAAGTGAACTCTGCTGATACAGTAATGCGGTAAGATGAGACAAGCATCTGAAACATCAGTTATTTCAATGTGTGCAAGTCTCAAGTTGCAGCTCTATGTTTACACACGTATTTATTTAACCACTTAAAATGTTTTAGGAAAGACTTCCGACTTGGGTCTTTCCCTTTACCAGAAGCTCTTGTGCTTTTTCACTCCTTCTGTATTCCTTTCTGTCTAATAAAATCCTATCTTACCAATGGGAAAAAAATGTTTCAAAAATGCTAATACCAATGAATTAAAAGTTCATTCATATTCTAGACTGCATTATAAAAACTGATAAAATAAGAATAAAGTACATGTGTGTGTATAATATATGTAATACATATGTAAATATTCACAATTTAACTTCATTTATAGAGGGATGAGATCCTTTCTAGATTATTTTTACTTAAGAATCATTAAGAAATACAGACACACCAAACAGTGCTCTTATCATAAAAAGAACGTGGTATATGATCTCTATTAGTACAAAATGATAACCTGTTCATAAACCAAGTATAGTTAAAAATGCTTTCAGTGAAGCTGGAGTAAAAGCTTTATGAGATATCAACAACTAAAAAGCACTCAAATATGTTTACTCAAGTCTAATTGGTATGCAGATGCAATTAAGCTGATTCAGGAAGTGTAAAACCAAGATACCATATGGTACTAAGTTCTCCAAAATTGCAGACATAAATGTAGCTTTCACACACTAGTATATCTGAGCACAGCGGTACTGATAACAGAATGCTTTGCTCAGTCATCCTTATTGCTTTTTTTGAAAATTCAGTTTAGAAAACAGAGTGTTTTCATCCCATCACAATGTGTGAGAGTGAAAGGCAGCCAAGCAGGCAAGTCAATCATGGGCATCCCCGTGGTGGCTCAAGTTGGGTTTCTTTCATCAAATCAACACAGGCTGTCTTAGTTACACAACTCTGCTTATGTTCAAATCAAAAACTTCAGGATGATGAAGTAATTGTAATGTAAAAAAGTGTAAAAAAAAAATCTATACATATATTTCAAAACAGCTAGTTACTAACCATAGATTTTGGACTTCCAAAAGCCATATTAAAAAACTAAATAAAAATAGAATGGAGGATGTCAGCAACTTATTCTTGTGGATTGCTTTACTACATATGCATATGGCTTTATTTCTGTCTTCTCATCAAAACTTAAACAAAGAACACGGCCCAGGCCTGGTAACGGGTAGGGGACTATACAACTAAATCAGCACTAGTTCAAAGAATTTATGTACAAACTATGCAGGAATTCTTAACATCTGTACTACAATGAGGGTGGACTGGTTTAGTAAATACAATAAGGTCATTGTGTTGGAAATACTTGTAAAGTTGGCAAATAGTACAGACAAAGGTAAATATCATCATGACATCAAATGTTTTTAACCTATTTCATTTCAAATACCTTTATATAGGAATGAATGTTGGACTATATGCTGTGACCATATGATTTACAAAGCAAAAAGAATAGAATTACTGAGATAACAATCTAAGCTGAAACACGATCCTATTATTAAAAGTGTTCCAATGAATCTCCAACAAAAGTGATAAAATATTTAGACAAATGAGTTAGTGTCCTCACATGTCAGGAGAAAATGGGCTTTCTTATTCTAATTTTCTAATCTGACAAGGAGACATTCTGGTAACTTTCACTGCAGAAGGCGAATCAGGGAATGTATACATACGTATAATCAAGGACTTAAGTTAGGGGATATTTGTAACCTGATTTCTACTTCCCACCTTCTTGGGTCTTTGGTCTAAATCCAATCAATTAAGCATCACGTACTTCAACTCTTAAAACGGAGGCTCATTTACTGTTCTCTATAGCAGTCATATAAGAAGAAACACCACAGTCTCTTCAGAGCTAACCAATGCTTAGGTCTGGGTTCAGTGAGTCAATTTGATTAAAAGAAAAAAAAGAAGGAGAGGGCATGAAGGGAAAGAGGAGAGGAAGATGGGGGGAACCAAAGGAAGAAGGAAGAGGGAGAGAAAGAAGAAAGATTAGGAACAGAAGGGAGGAGGGAAGGAGGAATGAGAAAGAGAGGGAGAGGATGATGTGACCTCGTAATTGTCAAGGAAAGTATTTTCTGAAAGCCAAAAGATTCATCATCATAGTTTGTCTACCAAATTTGGAATACAGAATTCCAAATACTGTGTTCCAAATTTACCTTGTCAATCCTCAGGTTCTTGAAATCAGATCAGATACACAAAACACCTTACTAAGGTTGGTTAGGTTATTATTTTCCTCTTACCAACTCCTTAAAATTTGGTTTTTCCTTATGTTGTTCACCAAATTCTTCTTCACTTTGTATCTTATTAACATGGGCCCTGGAAGGGTATTTATTCTCCCCTTTGATACAAATTTATGTGGAACAGGATCACTTAACTGATGACTTTTATAAAGCATGAGCATTTTAGTTTCTTTGCTTGGGATTGTCTTGACAGAGAAAACGTCAATTAGTTTCCCAGTAAGTTCGCGAAAGCTCGCACCCATAAGTCACATAACCATATTTTAAAATATTATACAATTTTCATTCTTAGCATACATTAATACAGACCACAGCTACTTCAAAGATAAAGTCACATCTAGGGAGTGTTTAAAATTTTTTATTCTATTACAGGCTATGGTTTACAATTCTAATCCTTAGAAATGGCAGGCAGGTTAGTAGATATGTCCCAGCTACTTCATGCAATGAAAAGAAATGTTGGGAATAGTATAGCAAGAGGCAGAAAAAGAGTCTACTCACGAGGTGGCTTCATCATGCAAATACCAGAGGTGATGGGCTAGACCTTACATTCAATTTCTAGACCATTTCTTCACTGCATCTTAGGAATTCCTGTACCTTCCTCAGAAATCTGCTACTGTGCTGTCTACATCACTGCTGTGTGGCTACCTCTTCCAGAATACGGTAAATATTACACATCCTTGGCTTTAGTTTCCTTACATTAGCTATCACAGTTGATTGGCATATAATACACATTCTTTTCCTCTTACCTTTCTCTAATTCCAATACCACACTGGTAAAAACTATCTGCATGTGGTCCCCCTATTTTCCTTCCAGAGTAAATATCAGAATACAAGCATCCCACAGAATATCAGCATCCACATATTTATATTGACCTTATCCATCCCCTAAATTACCAGATTATGGTATCTGGTATGATACTGTGATTTACAAAGCAAAAACAATAGAACTACTAAGATAACAATCTAAGCTGAAACACGATCCTATTATCAAAAGTGTTCCAATGAATCTCCAACAAAAGTGATAAAATATTTAGACAAGTGAGTTAGTGTCCTCATGTGTCAGGAGAAAATGGGCTTTCTTATTCTAATTTTCTAATCTGACAAGGAAACATTGCCTATAGAAAACAGGTTTTATTTCAAGTCCAATTTAATTAATTAGTGGAGCTACCTGGAGTGAAGAGCTGAGAGTATTTGTGGGGTCCATCCCAGTACTTCAGGAAAACTTGCCATTAAACACGTAGAAGATAATGTAAGACACAGGCACTGGAAGGGATACTGGTAGCCTATTTACTGTGTGGTTCTCACCATAACTTAGACTCTACCGGGTAAAACCTTCTCTTACAGAAAAACCCTTGAACCATTAAAGTATACCCTGATTAGATACATGAGTTGCCAACCACCAAAGACAGCAATTTTTCACCTCCTTTAGCTGTATTCTGTCACCTCTATTTTTCAGTAACAGCTTAGTTACTCACCTCCTTCTCTGCCTCAGTTCTTAATTCCTGGAAGAGAACTCCTCCGTGCAATCTGAGTTGGAAAACACTATCCCAGACGCTTCCTAATACAGTATTAAAGACCCCAGAGAAAGGACAACCTTCTCATTGAAACTCATCAATAAACAATAATTTTTAAAAATGTCAGGCTATCTTCAGTTGTAGAGTAGAATGTTATAGAATTACTGAAGACAATCTTAAGTTCAGCATGTTTTAAAGACCACTTATGGCAGATAATACTTTTCTCCCAAAGTCTTAATGTTCTCTATGAATCAGGCACAAATCCCACATTTCATTTCAACATATGAAATTTACATTAGTAATTTTCATATAAAGCTTGTAAAAGTCCACTAACATTTGTTCAAAACGTATGCTGAACTTGTTTAACACCTCTTGACCTCTGACCACACTTACATGAATACTCCTGAGTGATGACCGAGCCTCATCACTTCACTACATAGTTCATCTATCATGTCCAAACTTTGATAGCAAGTTTACACTTGATGTGGACCAACAAAGCAGTATCGGCCTCAAGTACGAACAAGCTGTGCCACTGACAAGACCTGTTCTTGGTCATTTTCTGCTCAAACATTACATAATTGTAATTGTAATTTTTAAGCAAAGGAAACCACATTACTTCTTGGACTGGACCCCATAAATTATGTAGCCAAGCCCATTAAAAAGTGTCACCAGTGAATTTAGTTATTTAGCAAGGTGATTATATATTCTGAGCATTTCTACAAATTAGGCTTAAAATTATCAGATTTTAATAAAATTAACCTAGTCAACATGATCCTTTCATTTTCCTTTTAGTATTTATTATTCTCCTCAACTACGCATCCCTTTTGTATATGAAAATATAATCACAGAATGTGTCAAATTACTTATAATTGCTAAAAAGCATTGAGTTTATTCACATTTGCATGATGACATATTTGAAAACTCCTTCTTAATCCAGTCTGCTAGTTGATTTGACTACTTGCAAAGTCTTTCAATAATGAGTTTTCTATCTACACAGAGAAAATAAAAAAATTCCTCGTCACTACAGAAATGTTCCAAGTACAATAAAGTTAGAAAGAAACTTCCCTGGACGGTAATTGATAATGTAAGCAAGTTCATTTTGGAGGGAGGGCAATCTCCTCCATGGACTGTGTTCTCTGCTGCCATCACAACACAGTTGAGAAGACCCAACAACTTCAAAGAGTGAAAGAATGCACAGGTGCCTCTTTTCTTTCCTTCAATATATTTCTCATGTTTGGAAGTCTTAATTCTTGTTCATCTGATTTGGTGCAGATGAGGAAATCACTACTCCTACTACGTCGGCTCCGGAGGCAGGGAAAACACTTCCAGTTGTGAGCTTCAGTTCAGAATGTGTTTTTCAATAGAGAAGCAAAGTAATAAAAGTTCTGAACAGACTGCCACATGTAACTGATTTTGCTATGTAATATTTACTGTACAATTTGAATTTTTTGAGTTTATATCAAAACTTCATTAATATCCATAAAATATAATCTCTAAAGGAAAATGTTTTATCAAATTAAAAATCCAATTTTAAAATGCTTTTGAAATTTATTGAAAAATGCTATTCATATTTGAAAGCAACAATGATTTATGAAAATTCAGAGGAAAATATTTCATGAGTTTTCCTAGGCACATTAAATTTCAGTTCTCTCATGACAATTAGAAAGGGTGAAAGGAAGGAAGGAAGGGAGGGAGAGAGGGTAGGCTAATGGGTTTTAGAACTTAAAGATCTATCTGAATACTTTTATACTGAATAATACAAGCTGAAATTTGGGGATTTTAAGATGAACGATGGTAGTTCTATTCAGTTCTATTATGACAATAATTATACTATTTATTAGTGCTGTTTTATCAGGTGATTGGATTGAATTTTTAAAGAGCTAAGGTTGTAAGTGAAATCATTTAAATCTGAAGGTGAAAATCTCAGCCCCCGCCCCATCCCAGGATGTTGAACAGTCAACATAGTTAAGTACCTTGCTAAAAAATATCTGAAGGTTTTCATAGAATTGGACCTGCATTTAAAAAGCTAAAAATGCTGTAAGATTATAATAGAACTATTTAATAAGAATTTGGGGTGGTCATTTCTCATGTTTTTTTTCTAAATCAGTTAGCTGTCTGCATTTTAAATCGAATGCTTCCAAAATGCACCAGAAACAATTATATAACATAAAAATCTTTCCCCGAGGAAACAATTTACAAGAAAAATTCACTTACATTGGTAGAACACCTCATTTTCCTATGAAATCTCTGCAGACAAGGGCCTAACTCTTAGCAATCACCATTTCTCACCAAGACTTTTCTCAGAAGCCTACAATAGGACTCCTTACTTCCATTCCTGATCCTCCATAACCTTTTCTGCATCATAGACAGCTTTTGCCATGTTTTGTTTCTGTCTTTCCAAATAGTATATATATTTCACTTTGGCAGATGACTCTATGTTTTTTTAGTTGCAAATTGGCAATTTATAATTACATATATTTATGTGTCCTTTAGTACCCAGAACAACATCTACATATAAAAAGCATTAAAAAAAATATTAGTTTAAAAGATGAATGAATAAAATATAAAGACATTAAAAACTATCTCAATGTTTTTTAGAGCTATATTCCCAATGTTTAAACAATCATGAGCTACATGCATTTTCTTACACACAGACTAATAATTATTTATGTCCATTTCAGCGGAATTGTACCTACCATCAAGTGAAATTCCTACAAAGCCAATTCCTTTCTTTATGTCCTTGGAACTAACGTTAAAAGAAAATGTTTGTACTCTCCAAAGAGTGACGTGATCTCAAAAATTTTTATGATCCTAGGAAACCAAACTTGCCATTATTGTAAAAACCTCTATAAAAAAAGTTCAAGAAGAGTGAAGGGAGGATTCTGAAGAGACAAAAGTGAGCCCTTTCCACTGCGTTCAGCTTAATGTTACCCCATGATCAAGGACAAAAGTTTAAACTTTACATCAAATAAACATCAAAACCAAAGAAAAAAGATCCCATGCTTAAATTATAATCAGTTCAATTCCATCATCTAATTTTGTGAAGACATGATGTTCTATGGCCCATCTGCTTTTAAGAAATGTAAAAAAGCAAACAAAAAACTACAGAGATTTAAAAGAAAAAAGGATTTCTGAATGTGTCTTTTCAAAATAGGACAACTCGTACTTATTAGTCAAACTAGTTATTTTAAATATATTCATATTAATCAATCTATTGTTTTTCCTCTATCAATATCAATTGTATTTTCCCTAAAATATTTTCCTAAAAATCATTTGAACAATTAAAATGTCTAGTTTTAATGAATTCACACATGATAGCAATATAAACATATAATATATATATTATGACATTATTATTGTACACATTTCAATTTTATCATGCAATACCATTTATAAACAAGGATGCTTTTTGTATTTAATAATTATTTAGCATAACTTATTGTTATAATTTTAAGGTATGATATTAAACAATACTATGTAGGCAGTCCCCAGGTGATGAACAAGATAGGTTCTGTAGGCCTGTTCTTAAGCTGAATTTGTAAGTTAGTTGGAACAGGTTCATTTACCTATTACCTGTAACAGCCTCCATTCATAAGTGCACGTCATGGGTCCGTCAGATGTTTGTAATGTGGAGACCTACTGGAAGAGTGTCCATGTGTAAGTTTGAGTTTTATCTAAGTAGGATGTTTGTAATTCCGGGAATGCCTATAAAGGATGTTCTATTCGATTTCAAAATTTTAGTTTCACAGTATGTCCACATGATAATATGCTTTTAGTATAATAATTAACATTAAGTTAGTGCTTACAGAGGGAAGAATTTCACCCAGAAACATAGAAATCATGCATCTGTACTTGGGAAATTCCTGAGAGTTCATCTTATTTCATTTGTATAACTCAAAACCTAGTAGTTCAAATTATATTAATTATTCAACATCTTTAATTAAGGGATTTTTCTTTTTTATTGAAAGAAAGTCTCACTCTAACACCCTGATTAGAGTGCCACGGCATCATAGCTCACAGCAACCTCAATCTCTTTGGTTGGTTCAGGTGATTCTCCTGCCTCAGCCTCCTGGTTGTTGGGACTACAGGTGTCTACCACAACACTCAGCTAGTTTTTCTATTTTTAGTAGAGACAGGGTCTCGCTCTTGCTCAGGCTTGTCTCAAACTCCTGAGCTCCAGCAATCCACCTGCCTCGGCCTCCCAGAGTGCTAGGATTATAGGCACGAGCCACTGCACCTGGCCAGTTAAGTGTTCTTATATGCAATTTTTTTTAGAAGCTCTCAATTATCACCAGAAATTTTTTAGAGCTCTAATAATCCTACAGTATGATTCTAGTATTTCATATAAGTGTATCAAGAGATGGAATTATTCAGACGGCATCTTATTAAAGGTGTACAAGGAATAAAATAAAAATTTCCATCTAGCTACAACAATGTACCACCCTCAATAATTTCTACCCTATTAAATAAACCTATATAAATCTCACTGCGTAAGGGCAGAGATCAGATTCTTCCTTATACGACTACTACCTGTTTCTCAGGAAATAAGGCTATGTGTAAGCATTACAGACTAGCCTAGGCACGTCGCACTTTCACTACATTTCACTGTAAATTTGAGAGACACATTGAATATATAACACCCATCAGAGAATATTTAATCATAAAACATGTAGTTATTCTAGTAGTATTTTAAAAGGAAACTATGAATTCAGTATACAGTATTATACTGTATCAGTTTATACAGCTGATATAAAATATTTCTCAAGGAATTCAGACATTGGATTGGGTGGATAAACTGGACTAGAGAGACACAATTTAGTATTATTCAACACATAGAAATACTATGAAAGCATTTCATGATACGGTGCCAAATGTGAAAAACAAGTATATAAGTACAGCGCTATGATCCCACTGAGTAGAGCATCACACACATGTGGAGGGCGGCACAGGGCGCTCCCCTGGGGCCCTGATACAGAGAGGCTGCTTTGGGAAGCAGAGCTGATTGACAGCCTCCAACTGCTGCTTCTTTGGATCTATCATAGTGTTTAAGTTAAGGCCGCATTACCCAGTCTGTTCCTAGCTGTAACTAAGCAACCACGGGGACCCTAGAATCAAGCCATTCCTCTCAGACACAAGAGTCCCACATATTACAGGCAACCTTTGCTTGATGACTACCTTCTGGCCCGCATGAGACTTTCTCAGATGGTCCTGCGATCGGAGGTTCCTCCTACCCAAGTCCCTCTCCTCTCTCTTCTCACACAGAAGTCAGATTTGTATTTTGTTCTGAAGATGTTCCCAGACTACGCCTGCTCTCTCCTTTTTATCCCTCATAAGGGTTTCCTCTTGCACAACTCATCTAATTCCATTTTGGTGTCTGCTTCTTTGGAAGACTCAAACTAACATAGTATATGTTACTAATTGTAGTTGTATTAAAAAATGGCTACAAAAGAAACATAAACCATTGTGACTATTTACCTCCAATGAAAACAACTATAATAAGGTATTTTTTATTTTTTAATACCATCACACCCTTTTAAAGTGCTATTTGAATGCATTATACAAGCTTCACTTTGATAATTTTTAAATAAATAAATTAAATCATTTAGTAATAATTATTTTTCTATGACATCTTGGCAGGAGGCCTTAAATAGAGACTGAAGTATTATAGTTATCAGTTTATAAACACCAGATTTTATTTGCTAGCTGTAAATTTTGCATTTATTACCATCTATCTGGAACTTCAATTTCAAGATCACCTTCAAATGATTGGAGTTAATGGCAAGGAGAAGTCAGGAGTATAATGGTTAATTTCATTTGTAAACTTCACTGTGCCATAGACTACTACAGGTTATCTGGCTAAACACTAATTCTGGTATGTCTGTAAAGATGGTTCTGGAAGAGATTAATAATATCTAAATTAGCAGCATTACCCTCCCCAATACGAGCGTGTCTCATCCATTCCCTTGGTGTCCTGAATAGAAGATGGGGCTGAGTAAGAGACAGTTCACTCCTCTGCCTGTCTGTCTCAGAGGTGGGGCATCAACTTGTCCCCTGGCTTGGGAACTGAGACTCAGAATGGAGCTGTACCATCAACTCTCATCTCCAGCTTGCTGCCTACAGATCTGTGTATTTCCCAGGCTCTGTAACCATATGAGACAATTCCTTCCCATATATCAATATTTATTTAAATATCTACTTTTATTAAATCTATTTACATCTATCTATACATCCTATTGGGTCTCTCACTCTCTCTGGACTAATATAAAGAGTATGTCTTCTAAACTGAAATGAATCTCTGCTTCCTACTAGCATAAATCTCTGCTTTGCTCACTTGAGTTTTTAATACATCGAAATAGATCTTATTTTCTCCCTTAATAAACATTCTCTTAGTTCCTATTATGTGTCATGTTTTAGAAGTTAACAAAACAAACTACAGAGTCACTGTCCTAAAATCTGAAGCAGTCATTTCTAATAACTAATATTTGATAGTGACCAGCAATGCTACAACACTGACAGATAACCATTTATGACATATTACACTAATCTTTTACACCATTTCTTTTCCTTCCTTTGAGAAAGTAATGTTAAATTTCAAATGAAGCTTATTCCTACTATTAAAACTACCACTATTTTCCATTAACAGCGAATACAGTAGTACCCTCTTATCCATGGGATGCACCTTCCAAGATCCCCAGTGGATGCCTGAAACCAGGGATAGTAGTATTGAACACTACATAGCCTATGTTTTGTCCTGTAGATTCCTACTTATCATAAAGGTTAATTTTTAAATGAGGCACGGTAAAAGATTAACAAAAATAACTACTAATAAAAGAAAACAATATTCTACAATTAAACTTTATAAATATCACCTCTTTCTCTCAAAACATGTGTATTACTATATTGTACTCCCCACCTTTAGACTGAGGTTAACCTCAGGGAAATCAAACAGGGGAAAATGAAACTGCAAGAAAGAAGGAACTACTGTAAACAAAACTATTACTGACCTATTTTTTTGTTTGATTATGTCATTTATTAAGCAATCTCAAGGTGAAATATGAAAACTTATGACCACTCTTTTTGATTCTGAGTTTCGCATCCTTAATGTATGGTTAACAACGGCCTCCAGAAAAGTGTCCAGCCTACTCCCAGAGCCTGCAAGGCCAAGCACTCAATAAACATTTCAGGATATAATAGAGACTACAGGAAAGAGCAATGTCTTTGGAACAAATAGGCATCATTCATATAAAGTACTTAGAAACTCTAAAGCCAAAAGCATATTACTCAGCCTCTCTGACTTAAGTTTATTTTTCTATAAAACTGGAAGCAAACTGTCCACACCACAGAATTTTGCCATGGATTAACACTTATAAGGCAGAATAGAACAGGCCTGTCCAATATGTCTTGACCCCTATATCCTTCTTCATCTGAACCATATTTTGCCACATTTTATAATGCCCTAGCATTACATATTTTTGCAATAGACTGAATGGGTTAGGTCACAAGCCCTGCTAGAAATGTTTGAACATGAATGGGGACCGTAGGAATGGGCTCCTCCAGTATTCCAAATAAACAAGCTAAAGTATCAGAAAGAATTCCAAATGAGTATGGAGCAGGGTCACTAAGGATGCTTTTAAATATGTGTAACGTGAGGAAACAAAAAAGGATGAAGAAAACCAATGCGGCAGAGTGAAAATTCCAAGTAGGCCCCAGGGGTAAAAGCCACCATTTACTATCTGTACAAACTTTGATAAGTTACATAAATATCTAAAATTTCAATTTCATCTATACAATGAATAACAAGTTCTTTCCTATTATGAAAATCGGGGACGTATAAATAAATATTATCTTGAACACAAAAAATGGAAATTCTATATCACCATGCATGTACACTGGCTACTGACCAACTTCATAAAGAGTTCTCTTGCTTGAACTGTGCTCTTTACCTCTCTTGGGATAACTGGATAACTTTACCTCTCTTGGGTTAACAATAGTTAACCCTTTATGAAGACTACTTTTGCTTTAACTGAACTCTTTACTTCTCTTTGGATAATTGGCAATGGTTATAATTTCAGACTAATATATTACACGTAAAGGCTGGGTGTCTATGCTGCAATCAGTTTTTGTAAAGCTTATTTTAAAAGCAGAGATTTGAAAATTATCACAAACTGCAAATGCTAAGTTTGCAAAATATTTTTGTAAATGCCTAAATTTTACATTTGCCACTGTCAATTTGTATATACTAAATTTTTAGAATTATTATTCTTTTATATTTTAAATGTCTTAATGTATAATAGCCTATATTCCTATAAATTGATTCAAATTTAATAACAGAGAGAGTGACAATGCAAAAGGATAGGCAAAACAAAATGGCTTGACACCATTAATCATTTGAATTATCAAAGAGTAACTTCTACTCAGACTCTGTAGTCACCAAGCAACCCTCTAATGGCCAATTTGCTTCCTACGTAGACCTCTCTAATGAGGAAAAAAAAAGGACGGGATGATCATAATTACACACATAGTTCTGCCTATGTAATTGTTACAATTTCTTTATAAATTAATAAATGGGAATTTTAATGGTTGTTGAAAAAGGACTAGTGTAATGTTTATTAAAAGAATAGCTGCTCACTGATGAAAAGAACTAGCATAAATTTGCTTGGCTTATGCTTTATAAAACTCATGAAAAAGGAGACCATTAGTGGTAGAGGCAGAATAAATACAGGTAGGACAAAATATGTTCATAAAGTATACACATATCAATATATATTTTCTTACAAAGTTTAGTAAATGAAAGTAAACATTAAGAACATTATAGGAGTCCACCTGAAGTAACTCTTTCAGGATTTCTTATTTTTTGAATTAATAAAATTTTCATAAATATATCTATTTTAATAAAATGTATATGCATTTGATTTTCTTAAAGTAAAATATTGCTTCAGACCTCCAAATTTCAACTATAAGCTACATTTCAGAAATTTCTGAGGGTACCAATAATATGAAAGTAAATATTTTCATGTTTGAATTCAGTGAATTTTTTTAAAAAGCATTATTCAGACTGCAATAATCCAACTTTGATTCTCAAAGAACAAAGATGGTCTAACTGAAAGTGTTCACAATTTAGATCAGATTTTCACTTTCCACACCTCTTTGATACACACTATCTAGTAGCAATAAACACTTGAGCTGCCAAGAATTAATGTGTTTTGTAAATCCAAAGAATAATGTATAATGAATCTTTGTAAAAGTCATTAGTTTTTCACACCCATCCAAAATCCTATTAACCTAGTTTATAGGGATATTTCAACTTCAATGATACGATCATTTGGAAAAAGAATAGAATGCAAAAATATATAAAGATCAATATGAGAAAGCACTTCCAGAATGGTGGTGTGAAGGGCAGTAGAGACCTCTCCTCAGTGAAAAACTGTAATGGCTGAAAATTACATAAAGTAACCACTTTAATAATTATAAAATTGTCCTAAGGACATGCAACAAGTAGAGAAACATTTATTAAACAAAATCCAATAAATGTCCTTATAAACAGTGACAGTGTATGGCATTTTGAGCCATTACCCTTTCCCCCTGATAGCTTAGCCCAATGGAAGCTCTACTATTGGCAAGTGCAGCCAACATAGAGCTCTGTCCTCAAAGATCTGAGTCTGGGACTATGGTTTCTTATTAGAAGGAAGTGGTCACCAGCATTTCTTATCCTCCCCAGTCTGATGTGGTAAAGCTCATTCCTGGTAAGCAAAGCCAAATGATCTGGACTCTCTACCTCTACTCAGCCCTCACTCACAACACAGAAGATCTACCCCAGGTATAGGTGGCTGATAATACTTGGTTGTGACTGCCCTTGCTTTAGCAAGTTTATAGGATGGAGGTTCAATATGACAAGTTGATAAAATTGGGCTACTGACCCAGCAAAATATTTTACTTATTAATCATTCCTACTGCAGTGAGCCATCATCCTCACTGCCAGCTCTGGAACACTAATGCAGGGATGCTGTCCAGAAGGAAGGACAAGCCATCAGAAACAAATGCTCTGCAGTCTCCTTAAAGGGTCTGCCTTTACTTGGGGTAAAGCATATGAAGTTCAAGTCTTAGGACCCTGTTGGGAAGAATGAAGATGTTATAGTGTGAAATTAAGAAGAATATGATAGGTACAAGATAGTATGATGTATAACAGTAGACAAGTTAGAGGTTTAAAAGGAAAAACAAGGAAAAAATACTGCTAAAGAAGGCCCTTCTAGGTTAGGAAGTTTTCATCCCAAATAATTCTCTGTGAAGGAGCCAAAATTTCATAGAATCTGACAATGTAGCAATATATGTCCCACGTATTGCCAAAAACAATAGAGCAATCAGCTAGCAATTAGGGAAGAAAGCTAACAGCTGATTATGATACCAACACATGATAAAATATGATACAAACATAGGAAGACTAGCTAGAAATTATACAGGGAGATCAGAAAAAGAGACTCACTAAACCACTGTCGTGTCTTGAATGGCTGTGTGGTTGAAGAACAGAAGTCAGAGTGATAGTGAGTATGCCCAGGACTATGCCTCTGAGGAACATCATCAGGCTGGATGCTGTTGGGGAAATGAATTTCCTTCAAATAGTTGAGCAAAGTTACTAAACAAATGAAGAAGTAAACATCATCAATGAGCACAAGAAACTCTTAAAAGCAGCAGGAAAAAATCAATTTCTCACAATGAAGGAGCCCCAGCAAGAGTAACTGCTGACTTTTCATCAAAAACAATGGAGAATATAAGAAAGTGAGATCACATATTCGAAAAGTTAAAAGGAAAAAAAGGTGTCAAGTATTTCATATTCATCAAATTAAGCTTTCAAAAATGATGATGAATAAAGATAATCTCAGATTAACAAAAACTCAGAAAATTAACTGCTCAAACATATGCCTTTCAAGAAATACTAAAGGAAGTTCTTTACACTAAAAGCAAATAAAACCCAAG
The DNA here is from genome assembly GCF_000181295.1 of Otolemur garnettii. Classification (NCBI taxonomy): domain Eukaryota; kingdom Metazoa; phylum Chordata; class Mammalia; order Primates; family Galagidae; genus Otolemur; species Otolemur garnettii. The sequence continues at coordinate 616,932 of NW_003852434.1, forward strand.
GTAATTTGACTCCCACAATAAAAAAATCAGTATATGCCAGTAAAGGTAATTACATAAAAATTTTAACAGATGATATGTCCATATAATTCACATTTCTTCTTCTTTCTTTGTTAATTGATTTTAAAAGCAATTATAAAAAATAACATACAAAATCACAGTGCTGGGTTTATAACATATTGAAACATAATATATTCATAATAGCACAAAGGAAGTGGGTGGGAGAAAAGTTCTGGAATAAGAAAATGAAACCAGATGGTAAAAACAGGAAGAGATGAAGAGTACTAGAAGTGGTAAATTAAAAGGTTAACATAGAAAAAGTCTATAATCATACACTTGCTCTTCTGTATTCTCTTAGGTTCCCTAAAAAATGTAAAATTACCTGAAGTAATAGTTACAACAGTGTACCATCTGGTTTGTAACACAGAATATGTGTATATGTGTGTATAGACATATAGACACACACATACATACTTGCTACCAAAAAAATAAATAACAAACAAGGGAAGCAAATTGTCTTAGTCCATTCAGGCTGGTAAAACAATGCCATAGAATCAGTGAAGTATAAACAATAGACATTTATTTCTCAGAGTTTTAGGCTGGGAAATTCAAGGCACAGTAAAAGTTGGTGTCTGGTGAGGTTCTGCTTTCTGGTTTACAGACTACAATCTTTTCACTATGTCTTTACATGGCAAAGGGGCAGAAAAGATGTCTGGTGCCTCTAATGGCAATAATCCCATTCATGAGGGCTCATGACATAATCATGTCCCAAAGTCCTCATCTTTACATATCATCACATTAGGGATTAAGTTTCAAATATATCTTTTGTGGGAGGACATAAATATTCAATTTATAGTATGAACTTAAAGCTTTATGAAAGCAAAATTTATATAACTCAGTGGAATTAACTTAACATAGATCTGAGGCAAATTATACTGAAATGTGATATATGCCATAAGCCCTTAAACAACCACTAATAATAAGCTATATTAATATGTGCATGTGTATAAAACCAAAAAGTTAACTGACAAATAAACCAACCCAAAAATTAGATTAAATATGAATGTATTAAATTATCCAATTAAAAAGATATTGTTAAACTGAAAAAAAAATAAAAATATGATCCAAATTATGCCATCTCTGGGAGACTCACTTTAAATTCTAAGATAAATAGGGAAAAAGTAAAAACATACCATAAAGGTGGCACCTGTGGCTCAAAGGAGTAGGGCACCAGCCCCATATGCCAGAGGTGGCAGGTTCAAACCAAGTCCTGGCCAAAAATTGCAAAAAATAAATAAATAAATAAATAAAAATAAATAAAAATATACCATAAAAACAGCAATCACTGGAAAGAAAAATGGTTATATTAATATAAGATAAAATATATGATAAAACAAAAAATGTTAGTAGAAATAAAGAAGGACATTGAACAAGTGAAAAAATAAAATCATACAATGTATATTCTCCAACCATAAGGAAATTAGACATTAATTTTTAAAATTTACAAACATGTAGATATTAAATAATACATTCTTAAATAATCAATGGGATAAAAAGAAAGAATTAAAAGATTAATTAAAATGAAATGAGATGAATGTAAAAGAAAACATTACTTATGAGATCCAACTTAAGAAGTGCTTGGAGGCTGGGCACAGAAAATCCAAATTGCTCCAAAATGTAAAATATTTTGAGCACTGACATGATATGCAAAGAAAATGCTCACTAAAGCTTTTTGGATTTCAGATTTCAGATTTAAGAGGTTCCACCAGTAATATATAAGTATTCCAAAATATTTTTAAAAATCAAAAGAAAATCCAACATCCAAAATACTTCTGGTCTCAAGCATTTTAGATGAAGGATATTCAACTCGTATTAAAAAAGAAGTATCTCAGATCAGTATCATCATCTATCACCTTAACACAGTGAGATAAGGCTAAATGAAATCTAACAAGTAGAATGAAGAAAATTATAAAGATTAGACTATAAATTTCTCAAAGAACAGAAAATACAGAAAGTAAAAAAATCAGAACAGTTCACAAACCTTTATTAATATGAACCAAGAAAAATGAGAGAATAGTCAAATTACGAAAAGAAAAACTGAAAGAGAGAACATCACTACTAATCTGACAGAAATACAAAGAAGTACAAGGAATACTATGAACAAATGCATGCCAACAAATTATAGCATAGAGGAAATGGATGAATTCCTAGAAAGACGCAAACTATCAAAATTTACTTACGAATAAATAGAATATTTTAATATATCTATAATAAATAAAGGAAATGAATTCTTAATATTAAAACTTCAAGCAAAGAAAAGATCAGACCCAGATGGTCTCACTAGTGAAGTCTACCAAATATTTGTAGAAAAATTAATAAAATTCTTCACAAAATTCCAAAGAGTAGGAAGAAATTCTTCTTGACTCATTGTATGAGCCCAATTTTACCCTGATACCAAAACCAGAAAAAGGAAAATAAAGACAAAGTCTAATACCAATTTTAAATATAAAATCTTCAGTCCTAGCCAATATTCAGTAACATAATAAAAAAAGTTATATACTATGATTATGTGGAATTTTTCCAGGAATACAAAGTTGCTTTGGCATCCAAAAGTCAACCAATACAATGGACCATGTCAACAGAATAAAGAGAAAAAAGTACACGATAGTCTCATAAATGCAGAAAAAGTATGTGGCAAATTCCAGCACAGCTTCCTAATAAAAACCCTCAATAAACTAAGAATAGAAAATGTTTTCCTCAACCTGAAAAATGGCACACAGAAAAAAATCCATGGCTATCACCATACCTAGTGGTCAAAAGCCTGAATCCTTTCCTTCTAAAATTAAGAGCAAATAAGGATATCCAATCTCATGATGTCTGTTCAACTTTATAATGAAAATACAAGCCAAGACAGCCAGGTAAAAATTTTTAATATAGAAAATATAAATAAAATAAAAGTATTATTAGGAAAAAAGAAATAAATCTACCCCTATTTGAAAACAGCATGATCTTATGATCTTGTTTTTAATTGTAAAGAATAAACAAACACACATAACAACATTAGAACTAATAAACAAGTTTACCAGGTATGACAGACAAAAAAAGTCAATACACCAAAATGAACTGCATTCCTATACAACAGAAATAAACTCTCTAAAAAAACTCTATTTGCAATACTATTCACAAGAATAAAATACTTAGGAATAAGTGTAATTAAATTTTCAAAATTTGTACTCTGAAAACTACAAAACATCATCAAAAAGCATTCTAAGAGAAATAAAAATGTATTCCAAGTATTAAGAGACATAATATTTCTAAGATGGTAAAACAATCAAACTAATCTAGAGTCAACAGTCCTTTGTCAAAATCCCAACTAGTCTATAAAATATATATGTGCTTCTTTTGCAGAACTGATTAGGTTGATCCTAATTTTCATATTAAAATGGAGCCATAATAGCCAAAATAATCTTGAAGATAGAATAAAGTTGAAGAATGCACATTTTGCCAATTTCAAAACTTACTATAAAATTACAATGATGAGGACAGTATGGCACTGGGATAAAGTGAGATGTATAAATCAATGGAATAGAAGCAAAAGTACAGAGAAGGCCTTAGATTTTTGGTCAAGTGAGTTTCAACAATTGCAAGAAGAAAGTTCATTGGAGGAAAAAAATAGGCTTCATCAAATGGTCCCAAAACAATGGGATATTCACATATAAAACAACGAAGTTGTACCCCTTTCTTGTATGATACACAAAAAGTAACTCAAAAGAGATCATTAACTTAAATGTAAGTGCTAAAATGACGAAAGTCTTGAGAAAAAAACATAG
>NW_003852434.1:620778-640503 GCF_000181295.1 Otolemur garnettii
AAAAAAAAAACCTTTTTAGGTACAACACCAAATGTACATATAAGAAGAGAAAATACAGATTCATTAGACTTCATCAAAATTAAAAGTTCAAGAAAGTTAAAAGATAACCACCCACCAGAATGCAAGGAAATACTTGCAAACTGTATTTCTGACACACACACACACACAAAAAAAAAAAACTTGTATCTGGTATGTATTTTAAAAAACACTCTCAACTGAGACAATCCAATTTTTAAAATGGGTACATTATCTCAGCAGATGTAGTAGATACTTACACAAAGAAGATATATATCAATCAATGGCCCCAAGGACATGAAAAGATGCTCAACATAATTAGCTATTAAGGAAATGCAAATCAAAATACCACTCTACCCTCCCTGAGATAGCTGTAATAACGAAGATTGATAATAACAAGTGTTCTCTGGACTGTGGAGAAACTGGAATCCTTATACACTGCTAATAAATATATGAAGTGGTGCAACTGTGTTGGAAAACAACTTGGTAAACCCTCAAAATGTTAAACATACAGTAGTTACACTTAGACAAATTAATCTCCCCTTAGGTACATATTCAAGAGCAGCAAAAACAAACATCCGGACAAAAACATGTAGATATCAATGTTCATACTGGCTTTATTCATAATAGACAAAATGTAGAAACAATACAAATGTCCACCAATAGATGAATGAAAGAATAAATGTTATATCCATACAATAGGATATCATTCAACAATTAAAGCAATAGCCTTCAGATAAATGCTAAACATATAGCATTTATGAACCTCGAAACATTATGCTAAGTGAAAGAAACCAGTAACAAGAGACCACATATTGTATACTTCTATTTATATGAAGTGTTCAAAACAAGTACATCTGTAGAGACAAAATATCATTTCATGGATGACTAGGGTTGAGTGAGAGTAGAGAATATTATAAGTGACTACTAACAAATATTGTGTTTCTTTTGAAGGTGATAAATATATTCTAAAATTTACTGTGGGTAGCACAATTCTGTAACTACACTAAAACCACGGAATTGCATAATTTAAATGGTTGAATTGTTTGATATACAAATTATGTCTTGATAAAACTATTAATCAATTTGATAGTGCATTGTTTTGTTCTGTTTTCTTTGAGACAGATCCTCAAGCTGTCGCCCTGGGTAGAGTGCTAAGGCATCACAGCTCACAGTAACCTCCAACTCCTGGGCTTAAGCAATTCTCTTGCCTCAACCGCTCAAGTAGCTGGGACTACAGGCGCCCATCACAACACCCAACTATTTTTGTTGTCTTTGTCATTGTTGTTTGGCAGGCCCAGACTAGATTCAAACCCACCAGCTCCATTGTATGTAGCTGGCGCCTTAGCCGCTTGAGTTACAGGCGTCGAGCCTGATAGTGCATTGTTATCCTAATAAACTCAAGTTCCACACTGACAAAAAGTAGGATTTTTTAGAAAGACAGCCAACTCTGTTTCTTTAGGCTGGTGGGCATTTCCTTATTTTAACCTGACGAGTAAAGTTTCAGTTGTTACAAAATCAGCTTTCCACTACCCTACAGCTGTGGAATACAGACTCCATTCTTACAAGGGATTAAAAAAAAGTATGCCATGTCTTTGCCACAGAATGATTTGTTTTCCCTTAATTACAATTGAGACATTTGCTACTGCAGTGAGGAGCAGGGTCTGAGAGTCACAAGTTATTTAATGACAGCACATGTCCTAGTTAGGTAAGGACCTGAGCAGAAGTTTAGTGTCAAGTGCCCAAAGTTTCAAAGCTCTCTGCATACTCATCAGTAAGTTACTGACAAACTGGGTTATGATTCTGTGATAGAATCTGTCGTATACTATTAGAAAAGCAAAACCAGATTCGAAGCCAAAAGCAAGGAAGGAGTACATTCAAGTGACAGGAAGAATCTGTACGAATGTATGTGAAGTTACCATCAAGAAATGCTTATGCTCAGATTTTCATCATTATTCATAACTTAATACATTCATTAAATATATATGTATTAACAACCTGTTATGTGTCAGGCCTAGAAAAATAGTGGTACGAAACAGGAACAAGGGCCTTCTGCCAGGGTTATGTGCACCTTTCACTAACGACCATCAACCAATTTACCATGCTTTTCCCTTTCAACATTTATATACAGAAGGCCTTTAAAATCTATAAACTCTAATAATCAACAAAATTACTAAATACATTTTTCCAGTTTATTCAAACTAATACACAAATATTGGTAGCATTTTGACAAATATTGGTAACCGAAATAATTTTTAAATTTCATTTTCTTTGTCATACCTTTGACCCAAAAAGACACACTGGTTGCATTGGAAAATTTATAGTAAATGATATCTTCTACTGTATGTTGGCAAAGTGTCATTTTAAAGATGAGATCAGATAAATGTTTTTCAAGAAGACCTAAATAGGAACCAGATATTTAAAAATGAAAAAAGGCAAAAAGATGATTACATACAGAAGGTCCCCCAAAAATGGATACACATTTTAAGAAAGGAAAAACTGTACTTCAAATGTAATACTCAAAATGTATCAATAACAAAAGATGAACGAAGGTCATGTTCAATACTACTTCTAACTGCAAAAGTCAAATGTAAGTTGAATATTACAACTGTAATACAGTTTTTTCCTGTCTTAAAGTATGTATATGTTTTTTGATACCCTTTGAATATTTGTGTACATGTGAAAATGACTATGTATGAAATAGGAGCAGAATCTATATAACAGCCCAGATATCTCCCTATAAATATGTAATACATTCATTATATATTACTAATTATAAATGTTTATGTAGTCCAGATTCACATTATGCTAACATTATCACTTCCATTCCTCTTTGGGTATGGAAACAGAAGTTTTCCAAATTCACCATATACCTGTAAAAATAATAATACCAATCTAAAATTTCTTATATTTTCTCAGTTACTTTCAAGTTAAAAATCTCATTTGTGCAATAAAAGATTAGCTTAAGTCTATGCAAAATTATACTTTAAAATAAACCTGATAGTTTGAAAAGTGTGGGTCACTTTAATATCAGAACACTCTATCTCCTCCATTTCCCATAGCACGTTTTTCTTCAATATTTTATCTAAAGTTGTATTTTCTATCCATATTTTTCTAAGGATGTTGTGAACTATTATTCACATGGTAGCCACTATGTATCAACAACAACTATTAATAGTTTCCCTTTGCCTGTCCTCAACTCTGTATTAGACCAGAATCTGATAGGGTTTTCTTGCCCAATATTTTATAAGTGACAGAATAATTCTGATAACTAACTCCAGCATTTTGTGCAATAGTAGTGTCTTAACCACAGTTTTGCTCTCCGCTGATTCAGTTACCTTCTGACAATGGTGGCCAAAAAAAAATTTAAATGGAAAATTCCAGAAATAAACAATCCAGTTTAAATTGCATGCCATTCTGAGTAACAACCGTAATGAAATCTTGCTCTGCCCTACTTCATCCCTCCGGGGTGTGAATCATCCCTTGTCCAGTGCATCCAAGCTGCGGCTGCTCTCCCTGCTCAAGCACTTGGTAGCCAACCAGATCATCACATCCACAGTCACGGCCTCACAGTGCTGGCGTTCAAGGAGCCCTTATTTTACCCAGTAACATCCAAAAAATGCAACACTAGAGATGCCAGCAATTTGGATATTCCAAAGAGAAGCTGTTAAGTGCTTCCTTTAAGTGAAATGGTCACATAGTAACCAGTATATATCAACAACTATGATATTCTCCACCTAATAGAAAAAGAAAAAAAAAAAAACTCATATGCTGAGGTTTTCTCAGATTTATATAGTATCCTATGATATTTTGAGAGAGAGAAAGACCGTGTTCACATAACTCTCATGACATATATGGTTGTAATTGTTCTGTTTTATTATTATTGTTCTTAATCTCTTATTGTGCCTAATTTATAAATTAAACTTTGTCATAAGTGTATATGTATAGGAAAAATATATTAGTGTGTACAGAGTTTAGTACTATCTGCAATTTCAAGCATCTGTTGAAGGTGTTGGAATATATCTCCCACAAACAAGGAAGGACCATTATAGTGAAATATATTTATATGTAAACCTAAACTAGCAGTTGATCAAGTGTTTTTTATTTTATCCATATCTAGTATATTCTTTTTGAGTATAATCTTGACCAATGCATAGAATTTTTTTGATTGCCTAAATTATACCACCTAATTGATAGGAAAGACCAGAAGTTTTACTGAATCTTAAACTCACATTTTTGATGATTTTTGCAAGTGCATGTATGTACATCAACGACAAGTTGTAAAGCTATACTCTCGACAAGAAAAGAGCAAGAAAGGCATTTTGGCTATGAAAGTACTGCCATCACATAGACCATCTGTTTAGCCCTCAGACTCTACTGTAGTGCCTCTACGGCTTATTTAAAAAACAATCTTAGGCTAGCCCAAAGCCCACATAATCAGTATTATTTAAAATGTGTAAGCAGAGGTGAGATTTCATATTCAGATTCCAACAACAATACACATAAGTAACTAGCGTTAGATAAGAGCAAAGAGGTGGCAGCCAGAGCAGGAGGGGCAGAGGGGGATTCTAACTTTCTAGAATCCACACACCCATTCAGTTCATCTGTCCTTAATTCTGGATCATCTTGGACCCAGTTCTTAGTAACACACTCACTCCTTTTCTGACCTCACCAATTCCACTATGTTAAATTTCAAATCTGTTTAACGTGAATCCATCCCAAATAGCTCACTAGTACTTCAGACTAGGATTTCTACATCAAATCTCCATTTTTGTGGTCAATTGAATATTGGCAATATCACATGGCTCAAGCACAAATATTTCAATTTTCACTTACTGTGAACAAAACCCTGAATTTTTTCACATCCACCATCAAATCTGTTCTGCCACATCCCCCTTTATGAATAAGCTGCATCACCATCCTCCAGGATATTCAGTGAAAGGCAAGGAACCATTCAGGATCCCACTTTTCACTGACCACCACATCCAACCCACTGAAACGGAAGCCACATGCATCCTCTCTCACGTGGTGACAGCATGCACCCCCTCCCTGAGATGTCTGCATTCATTTTGCCCACAAGAGTCACTGTCATGTTTGTCTTACCCCATATAGGATCTGACCCAGACCTACCTTCTGGCCACACGGCCACCACTCTGCCCTTGCCATGTGATTGATTCTTTTGGCCCATGAAACTTGTACCCAACCCAAAGAGGCTATTTAGTTACTCTCAATCACATCACGTCATTCTAATATTGGGCACGTTACCTAATATTTTTATTACTTCTTTTCTCAACTGGCTATTGGTAAACTTCTCCAATCGGAAAATACACTTTTGAAAAAGGATTGTGTCCACCTTATTCACTTCTGTACCCAGGGACTAGAATACTAAGTACCAGGAGAGACTCAATAAATATTCTGAGAAATTAATGAATTTTTATTGAGAACAAGAGAAAATTTTGTTCAAGATATTCTTGTGTTGAGTTTATTACCTGCTCTTACAATAGACTACTGTTACTAAAGAATGAATGACAGTGTTTTTGTTTGTGCCTTTTATAAAGATAAGAGTGTATAAAAATGAGAAAACCCTGTACAGAATTTCAGTCAGCAAGGGACTGAGCATTGCAATCCAGTACAGAAACAAAGGCACTAGTCAGCAAAAACTAGGTTGAAATTTGATTTTTCCACTTTTTAGTTTATATAACCTTGAAAAAAATTGCACTTGTCTAAACTTCAATTACCTCACGTGTAAAGTGAGGATACACATACACACATTATTTTGAAGCTCAAAAAGTTCTTGAAAATAAACATAGTAATGTATGAAATATGACTATAAAACTACAGATGTTTAATACAGGATTTTTTTCCCCTCTAAACACCAATGTACCATCAACCATAGGAAGTCAGTTGATCAATGGCTTACAATCCTAATAAGTAATATACTTCCTCCTGTGACAGGAACAACTATTTCAGGATAACTAAATATTTAGATATTTAGAGAATATTAATTATCTTCTCTATAGTTTCTTTTTATGTGCATTCTGTAAGGAATATAAAAAGGAAAAGCTATCATACTTATTTTTGCCCAATTTTCTTAGGCTCTAAGATTCCTGGTGGTTTCAAATATTTCAAAATATATTCTGGGACATCTTAATTGGAAAGAAAAGCCTACTGTTTCAGAGATGAAAAATATTACTGCAATTGTCCATTGTACACTTTTGTTCACTAACACCAGAAGGTGAAGGAGAGAGTGAAGTTGGCCTCAGTGTCAGGGCCCCAAACAAGCAACTTTAAACAGCTGTTTCAACCAGTTCTTCATATATGGATCCATGTACCCACTTGAAAATAAAACATAAATGTTACTTTGAAGTCCAATGATCATTTTTACACAGTTGCTCTGATTTCTGCAAGACTTACAAATGAAAAGCCCTGTACTTCTCAACTAACAATGGGCTTGTTATAAAAGCATACAATAAACTCAACTCAACAAGAATGTCTTTCTCCTGAACTCTATGACTTATAAGAAGGAAGCTAAAAGGAAGCCAATTAAAGATCCTAGAACATATATTAGCTTAGAGAAAGGGTTGGCCACCAGCAGCTTGACCCTTTCAGATGAAGAAACTAATTATACCATAAAAAAAAATGGCTACATTTTCTCAAAAACTAAAAGGTATTGCACATTTACCCCCAAAACAGAATGAAATTTATTTTTTAAATGTAATTTACAATTTAAAATAGAGGAAAAATAAGGCCTTTATGACATTTTAAATCCCCTTAATTTTTTTCTCCAAAAAACTCTGAATAATATTAATAATATGTAGTACACAATCTGCATCAAATATCCACCACTTTGGTATTTAAAAGTAACTACATTTGTTCAGCATTTTCTTTGTGCTGTATACTTCTCCATGAATTATTGTAGTTAATCCTCACCAGAAGCTTTACATGTATGAAGAGATGTTATTATTTTAATTTTATAGGTGAAGAAACTCAATTTTAGTGAAATTACTCAACTTGGCTAAATTCATAGAACTAATGATAGAGATGGAATTCGAACCCAGGTCATGTCACTCTAAAGCTTATTCTTTACTCCCTGGTCCATAAGCACATCTCTAAGCAATTGTTAGAACTTACACATTTCTGGATCTCTCTGGCAAAGCATTTAACCTCTGCCTGATGAGGCTGCACCTGTTCAGTATAAAAAGTCTGATTAATTTTTCTAATGCTAGATATTTTTTAAGGCTTTTATTGATGAGCATCCAGTATTTCTTATTGAATACTAGTAACTCTGAATTATCTCAGTAGTCTAATTTTGGCAAGAAGTTTGGAAATCCCATGAGTCCATTAAGCATCTTACTTATTTACATTTGCAAACCCTATTTCTTAATTCTCTCTCAGAGTAATCAGATGTTTAATTTCTAATATTTATTGAATAAACTCTGTGTACAACTTCTCTCATTAAGAGAAAATGATAATACAACCTTTAACAAACTTACTCTCTAATTAGAGAGGTATGATAAGTGACCCTCAAAATACTCAGCAGAGTCATTGGTATTATATAATGGGTTTCTAGGAAATGAAAGGGAAATCTAATCATTCACTATTATGATAATTACTATTCTTGTAATTGTAATAGTTAAGAAGCAGTATTAAGTAAATAAGAATCTATGAATGAGACATAAAGTTGAAAAGAGCACACTTAATTTTTGTTATATGAATCAAGAAGGAAACATTAAAACAACAGGCAAGTCCCCAAATAGCATAAGAATATTCCTACTTGTAAGAAAAGTAGGCTCGGCGCCTTAGCTCAACCGGCTAAGGCGCCAGCCACGTACACCTGAGGTGGCGGGTTCGAATCCCCAGCCCGGACCCGCCAAAACAACAATGACGGCTCAACCAAAAAATAGCCGGGCGTTGTGGCGGGCGCCTGTGGTCCCAGCTACTTGGGAGGCGGAGGCAGGAGACTCGCTTGAGCCCAGGAGTTGGAGGTTGCTGTGAGCTGTAATGCCACGGCACTCTACCCAGGAGGACAGCTTGAGGCTCTGTCTCAAAAAAAAAAAAAAAAAAAAAAAAAAAAAAAAAAAAAAAATTTTAATTTAAAAAAAATTATACTATGTTAACTTTGCATATATATATATATGTATATATATACACATATATGGTTTTCACCTATGCATGTACTGTAGGGGAAATCATAGTACATATATCTAATGGGAATTAACAGCTGGATTAGTTAATAAAATTATCAAGTACCTAACATCTGAAGAACCAAATTATTTAACTATTTTTATCTTTCAGAAGCCACACTGTAATGCAAAGGACCTGAGTCAGGATTTGTATCTCTGTTCATTACTTTGAGTTATGTGACCTTATCCAAGTCTCTGGCTGTGTCTGGAATTCCATTTAAAACTTACAAGAGGTACTGAATAATGTATATCTTAGAGGGCTAGTGTAAGGATTAGCAAAGACAACCAATCCTGTGCACATCCGTCACGTACCTAATGAACACTGAATATATGCTTTCTATAATCACTTGTTGCCCTTTGTAATCAAAGGAAAGAACAAACTTTCCTTTGCTCTTTTCAAGCTTAAATTTTACAGAGCAATGGAAATACATTTTTTTAATAAAATTGTTATCTGTGTACATTAATGCTATCATGGGGTACAGAGTGCTGTTACTATATACAATTTGAAATACTTTCATCCAACTGATTAACATAGCCTTCATGTCTTTTGATTAGTTATTGTGTTAAGACATTTATATTCTACATTTAGAGAGATTCACATGTACTCTTATAGGATAAACCATAGGCGTAATCCCACCAATCACCCTCCCTCCACCAAGCCTCCTCCCTCGCTCCCTTTTCCCCATATTTTTGGGCTAAAATTGGGCCATAGTTTTCCTATGAAAGCTATAAATCAGTTTCTCCTCTACTAGGTATGTATCCTAAGGTGACCAGATGTCCCACTTTTGGTGGGACAGTCCCAATTTTTAACAATTTGTCCTGTGTCCTGCAGCATTTTTTAAAAGCCCTGATTTTTGGAAAGAATGCACGACAAACTAGGGAACACAGGAAAATAGGAAGGTAATATACGGTTTTTGGCTGCCATGTGGCTACTTCACCAGGATATGTGTTTTCTATTATTTTTGTTAATTTTATAATGTTAAACTTTAATAATAAATAATTGTTGAGAACTGATTATCGAGAAATGCTTATCAAAGTTTGCATTGTTCTCAGGCCCCACCCCCCCAATGGTGTCCCACTTTACCAATGTTAAAATCTGGTCACCTTAATATATCCAGAAGACCAAAAATCACACTACAATAAAGATATTTGTATCAGAATGTTCATTGCAGCCCAATTCATAATTGCTAGGTCATGGAAGAAGCCCAGGTGCCCATCAACCCATGAATGGATCAATAAATTGTGGTATGTGTACACCATGGAATACTATGCAGCCATAAAGAAAGATGGAGACTTTTACCTCCTTCATGTTTACATAGATGGAGCTGGAACATATTCTTTGTAGCAAAGTATCTCAAGAATGAAAGAAAAAGTATCCAATGGAAATGTATTTTGTGCGTATCTGTTAATTTAAATTCTATGACATACCATTTACTAGCACCATGTTCTTGTCCAGGCTTTTAGCCTCTTGTTTACACACTCATCGATCACCATTCTTTATTTCTTTCATATACTTTTTCTTTTAAATGGGTTCCATACTTCTGACTCAAGTATTTTGCATTTTGGTATTATGATAAAAACAATGTATGTACAATTAAAAAACTTACACTTTAAATTGAATAGAGAATTACACCTAATATTACTCCCAAATCCACTAAAAATTAATGTTTTGTTCTAGTCATGGTAGATGAAGGTGGTTCATTCACAGACCTTAAATTCAGTATTAGTAAGTTTTACCTGTATGTTAGAAGATTCTTAGAAAAACTTCATAACAAACCATACTTCTTATCCTACAATCATTTCATTACTACTTTATAGTAGACAGATTACTACTTTATAAGCATTTTATAGATGGCTTTTATAGCATCATCTATTTTCAACACTACCAATAAACCATTTGTGCTTAAGCATGAATTTCTCAATGTTCATGTTCCTGAAATACTCTTTTATAAATCTAATTCTTAACAACTTATCTGTTATATTTATTCATGCTGGAATTTTTTAACCATGTATTTACAAAATAAGCTCCCACTTTCCTTCCTTCTTTTATCTAAAGGGAAAAAATAAAGCACCCTAAGAAAAGAATATAAATCCACAGCAAATTGTCAAAGCAATTATAGTATGTCCACCAAGAGCTTTCTTTTATCCTTTAGGAAAGAAAGAATAAGACATAAATAAACTATTTATTTAAACTATTCTCTATCCTGACTGCTAGGGAAAAAAAAAATGTGCTTGCCAGTGGTAATTCGTAGGTTAAAGCAGCAATATCAATGAACATCCTGAATGATTTAGCACCTGTTACTAATAGTTCATAACAAACCAAGCTTATTAATGAATTACTAATTAATATACATCTTTTTAAACACCACACTGACACATGTGCATCTCTATACCTATATCTTATGTATACATAATATATAAAATTTAACAACTCACTGATGCATGATTAAAACAGTGTATGAATATGGATGTAAATGATAGCATCTATGCAACACCAGAAAGCAGACTCTTATTTTACTTAAACCACAAGAATGGTTGTACTATTAGCAGAGGTAAAAAAAAAAAATAATTGATCTATGCACTTGCATGTTCCTTGGTGTCCCAAATCAATAATACTCTTTAGCTTTGCCAAATGAACTGTGTGCTATTTCTAGGGCAGACTCAGGGTAAACTGTTTCCTCACCTGCTTATAAAAGCGATCCAAATGTTTCTATTTAGAATAGAGTCTGTTGATACAGCATGAGGTCCTTAGACTGAGCTGTTCAAACACTTAAAACACTTAAAGAGTTTGAGTGTACTCACAATGGCATATACAGACAGGCTCTCATTCTCACTGCAGAGAACGTACAGGTGGTGTGCACGAAAGATATGGTGAAAAATAAGCATAGGCCTAAGTTCAGCTACTAAAAGCAAGGATAATGTGACTAGCCAAACAGGTGTACAGGAGCTAAAATTAGCATACCTAAAAACAATATGACACTCTAAGGCAATCAGAACTGTCAGTTCTGCCATGATACTGGCTATAACCAGCATCGCAGTGCAAGTCAATGTGTGTCAATTATTGCCTCCCAGCTCCAAATGCACCCTTCAATAAATACGGCCTGTAATCACAGATGGACTCCTCTGTGCATTTTTTCTTTACAATGAGTATGATGCTGAGTTTTCCCAGCAGAGGAAGCTGGAGGGACACTGTTAGAGGAAGGGGCTCCTCCCCAGTTTCTCGGGGCACAGGCATCAGTGATTTGAATAAGGGTGTGAGAACATTCAGTGGAGCTCTGTCTCAGCCATGCGGGGGATCTGAATGCGTGGTTCCGTACCAATTATGTACCAATAACTTTTTCAAGGCCCTCTCTATAGGGAAATGTTCACTAGTGCCACAATTCCCTCTGAAGGCCCACGTACTACCTGCCTTTACCCCCCACCAGTAGTCCTACTGAGCCAGCTGGAGCCCCCCTCCTCTGCCCTGGATGGTGCACAGACCCTCTAAAGTGCAGCCACTACCATGCCCTGCCTGCTTTCCTGGCTCCCCAGTGACTACAGACCATCTCTGGATGCTTTGCCAAACCCAAGAACTGCTCCTCTCCCCAATGGGATGAATTATAATGTCTGAACATTGTAATTCTCTATAATGTCTGAACCTCTTTAAGTTTGTCCTTCCTTGGTACACACTCCCTCAGCCCTAGGGCATCATGTGGACTTACCTAAATCTTACAGTTGGCCAGGTACAGTGGCTCAAATCTACAATCCTAGCACTCTGGGAAGCTGAAGCAGGTGGATCGCTTGAGCTGAGGAGTTCAAGACCAGCCCTAGCAAAAGTGATACCTCATCTAACTAAAAATAGAAACAACTAGCCAGGTGCTATCACAGGCGCCTATAGTCCCAGCTACATTGTGGGAGGCCAAAGTAGAACGTTCACTTGCGCCCAATAGTTTGAGGTTGTTCTGAACTATGGAGACAGGCTACTCTACCCAGGGCAATGGAGTGAGACTCTAAGACTTTGTCTCTAAATGAATGAATGAATGAATGAATGAATAAATAAATTACTCTTACTATTTTGTCTGAGTTTAATGATTTTTATATTAAATTCACCTGTTTAACCTACTATACGGTTTCCATCTCCAGAATAGATTGGCTATACCTAATTCTTCCAAAACCTGTTATTAAATCAATCTGATTGTGATTCACATTTTGAAATACTTACAGGGTACAACTAAAAACTAATAAAAATAACAAGTTGATCAATTCATGTAAAAGGCAAAATCAATTGGTTACACTTTATATCAAGTAAATGAGTTATTCTGATTAAGAGCAAATAGTATAGGTTAGGTTTTACATACAAAGAAGCAATATTTTTTTTTTTTTTTTTGAGACAGAGTATCAGTTTGTCGGCCCTGGTAGAGTGCCATGACATTACAGCTCACAGGAACCTCCAACTTTTGAGCTTAAGTGATTCTCTTACCTCAGCCTCCTTAGTAGCTGGGACTACAGTCACCCACTACAACACCGGCTATTTTTAGAGATGGGGTCTCACTCTTGCTCAGTCTGGTCTCAAACCTATGAGCTCAGGCAATCCACCCACCTTGGCCTCCCAGAAAGCTAGGATTACAGGCATGAGCCACTGCACCTGGCCATACAGAAGCAGCTTTTTACTTTAATGTGCTCATCTTCCCATGTCAAGATTAACGCATAAAGTGCTACACATGTCTCAGTGGTACTGAAGTGGCCAGCAGCCAGGGGTGATGGCCTTCGAAATTGGTGTTGTTTATAAAGATCAACTCCTATGGGAGAGAAATGGACAAATGTATTGTTTTTCTAATATCCAAAGTGTGCTCCTCAAAATGTGTTTTTATTATAGAATGTTCTAATTCTAGAGGAAACCCCTCAGAATTATAATTTTAAAAGGACTGTTTATAGAAGAACTCACTCCTCATGGAGCCTCTACTACAGACAAAACAATACAAAAACATTCTTTATAATATTATAGGGACTATATTGTTCAAACAATGAATCCTCGGCTGTTTCAAGGTAGGTGTGTGTGTGTGTGTGTGTGCCGGCGCATGTGGCAGAGAGTCAGGAACTGGTAGGTACACATGGCAGAAAAAGTCACACCCCACCAGGACAGCTCTGTTTCCAAGGCAGTATCACCTGGCAATATAAAATAGTTTGGGATTAAAAACAAAGCAGTGACAAAACCTGCATACTAGGCAGAATATTTCATGGAAAATGTTAGCCACTGCAGTATTTTACTTTTGGCAAAGCTTGTTTTTCCCACGTGACCTTTCAGTACCACTGGTATAATGCCAGATTGGGCTCTAAAGGCCCCCAAGCTTTAGTTCATTAAGAACTTTCTGTAATCGAAAGGAAACATGTTGTGAAGAACCTTAATCAGCCCTAAAACAGAAGCAGTGATTAATAGACCCCCAGCCTACTTGGCCACCCACATGCCATTCCTGGAGTGGATAGCTGCATGTCACCACACCCTGGCCACCCCATTATCCGAGATAAACAACTGAAGTTATTTATATAAAGTACCAGAGCTTCAAAGAAGGGTTTGACTTTCTGAGCTGTAGTAATTATTTTTTTACAAACAATGTATTTTGACAGCATTTCCCTTTTCTTATCAGCATCCTGGGATAATACAGGTTCTCATTACCAGCACCTCGTCCAGGAATACTGTGTTTCTGCTGTTGAAGGCCCTGATAAACATACAATCACTTTCACAAACACTCTAGGGAGCAGGCCACACAATTTTGATTAAGAAAACTGTTGAATATTAACTAGCAGTGCTCACTGAGACAATAGCTCAGCAACTTGTCCTTGAAAAACACACTATTCTAAACCTATTCTCAGGGAGAAATGCTAGTGTTTGACAGCTGCCACTGCTCTGGAAACCTAGAATGCATCTTATTATTAGGGTAGTAAGCTTTCAATAAAATCACCATAATTAAGGTGCTGTCGTTATTTTCAATTTCAAGTTTTACTTTCACAGGTTAATAAATTCAGACATTAAAAAAAATGCTACCCCGTGGTAGCATTCAGCCTTGAATTAGCATATTGACTTCAAAAACAGGTAGATTGTGAATTTTCCATTTCCACAGACTCCCTAAATAGTTTTAATTGCTTATTTCAGTAATCATGGTTTTGACTTCTTTTAATTTTCTAAAGATCCATGAACCAAAGCATCCTATGGTCTGTACGGTAAATATTAAAATTAATTTTTAATCTATTTAGTAAAGTAGTTAATATTTCCTTGAAAAAGCTATTAAGAAGCTATACTCCCACCAGTCTGCTCAAATAGGAACTCCAAATTCAAGCATTTTCAAACCTCATCTGCCTAAATAGGTTAGAGGATTTAAAAAAAAAATCTAAGAAAAGAACTCTAAGCACAACACAAATATTGCTTGCACATACTAGAAAAATGAAATGAAAACAGGACGTGCAGATGACAGAGAGGATACTAAATACTCATAAACACCAATATTTATAAATACCATTTGTCATCCTGAAAACTTGAAAGTCCCCTACAATTTCAATTAAGAGGATATTAATGGCTCAGCGCCTGTAGCTCAGTAGTTACAGCACCAGCCATATACACCAAAGCTGGCGGGTTCAAACCCAGCCCAGGCCAGCTAAAACAACAATGACAACTGGAACAAAAAATAGCTGGGTGTTGTGGTGGGTGCCTGTAGACCCAGCTTCTTGGGAGGCTGAAGCAAGAGAATCTCTTAAGCCCAAGAGCATGAGGTTGCTATGAGCTGTGACGCCAGAGCATTCTGCCAAGGGTGACATAGTGAGACTCTGTCTCAAAAGAAAAGTACATTAACACCTTCATACAAAGGCAAGAGGCATAAGTTCCCACTAAAAACTAAAAGTAACGGAGGATCAGAAACCAGTTAACTTGGATTCAATATCTCCTTGCACAGCTTTCTCTTTGTTATTTTATCCACAGATCAAGTTCAATACCCTCCAGAATATCACTCACAAAATAACAAAACATATACCTATGTATACATGTTTAAACAGAAAAACATAACTGGCTTGTTTTTTACACGTCATATACTTATATTTTTTTCTTTCATGCTAACTTTAAAATTTGAAAAAAATAAAATTAAAAAGAAAATGCCTGTTAAGTACACACATGTCCAGACACACAGAGGACACATATACACAAAAGACACCACCATCTCACATGTTAGGATAACTTTAATGTATTATACAAATACATTCCAAATGTAATAGGATAAGTTAGGATAATTTTAATGTATTATACAAATACATTCCAAAATCACATACTTATATTATTCAAGAAAATTATATTACCATGCAATTTACTAAAAAAAGGGGCGGGGCCAGGATGCAAATTCCTTCTTTATGTATTTGACAGATCAAGATCATCCTATCTAAAAATGCATGCGTTACACAATTCACCAATCCCTATATTCTTAATTTAAAAAAAAACATAACTCTCACTTGTTATTATTCCAAGTTGTTTGGAAATAAACACTTTTATTATACTACAACAAGAAAAAAAAGTCCTGATGCAGAGATACAGAGGATCTTGACTAAGATCTTGATACAGTTCTTTTTTCTCTCTCTCTCTCTACTAGACTACTGGTAAAAATTTAAAAACAAAGTGTCTGGCATAGAATTTAAAGCTCTCCCCCCAAAATGCTTTTCTGAATTAAAAATTCCAAACAGCCTTTTGCTTTCAGTTAAGATAATGAAGAATTCAATTACGTAAATTCTTTTCCTTCAGTTAAAATTCTTTATCTTGCATGCTCGTTCTGAGTGGAGGTTTGCACATTTTCATGTTATTTCCTTGTTTTCCGGCTTTGACACACACTGCCCTTCTTGTTAGGTAGGGCTGGAAGCAGAAGTAAAAAAAGAAGTCATCCCCACCGACAAAATCACTTTGTCTCTTAAGCCCTTTGATAAGAGGTGTATGAATTATTGATACGACTTCAAAGATATGGTTTGACTTTTTGAACTCTAGTAATTATTTTTTTAAAAAGCCACACTGAAAACACCCTTGGCTGATACCTAAATTATTTACAATTACATAGGAATCCTTTAGTAATTATCATGATTCAATTTTTGCACACACAAATGTAAATTCATATGTATTCATGATTATGAAATTTAACTGCTTATAATTATTTCTTTCAAACTAAAATAGCTACTGTAGCAGGCCTTCCCCATCATGACTAGATTATTTTCATTCCAGAGTTCAAGTGTTTATGCCTATGTTTCCAGGGCTAGTCGTACTGCATGAGGAAAGCCAGAGCCTCTGGGAAAAGAAATCTCCAGGGAAGAAGGGAAAAGAGAATTGAGGTGCACGTGTTTGGTTCAAGGTCAGTTGTCCCAGATGCTAGGGAAGATAAAACATCCCTCCTATTGTCTGTCTTCTATCCCAGGCTCCATGGATTTAAGCCTGAGTCCTAAGGCAAAGGATCTACAGGTAATGAGCAAGAGAAATCTAAAAGCAGCTGCTTGTCGACAGAATCGCCCTGGGACTCAGAGAGCCCCAGGCATCAGCAGCACTGGCACTGGCAACAGCAGGGCCGGCAGCGTTGGCGGCAGCACTAATGACAGCAGTGGTGCAGTTAGTGATAACAACACACTTGGCAGCAGCAAGAGGTCCTTTAACTCTTGCACATCCACTCTCTGCACCTTGAGCACTCAGCTCAGTCTCGATGGCAACAACAGATATGACAGACAACAGCAGCACCTGCAGCAGCAGCAGCGTGTTCCATGCCAACCAGCAGCACTCGTGACTCTCAGTGCGAGAGAGCACAGCAAAGGGAGCCGGAGCAGAGAGAAGCCAGGTAACACGGCTGTCACGGAGGCGTGGACCTTGTAGCCAGCCATGGCTGGGTGATAGCCAGGCACTGCCACTCAGTACTGTAAATCATTCCTTAAAGTGAGCTAGGGTCAAATTATCTGAGACACCAGAAGTTATTTCCAAAGAACATGAGAGAGGTTGGAGGATGCATAACCCCCAAGAAACATTATATTTTGAATGTTATTTTGCCCTAATTTTACCTGCTGGGTGAACACAAGAGGTCCAGGGATCTCTGGCTGTCCTAGTACCCTATTTTTTGATTGTCTAACTTTGAACCTTCAAAATAAGTATTTGTTTCCTATTCATACAAGCATAACATTAAAAAAAAAAAAACTTAAAAACTTCGTTATAACTCAAGATAAAAAATTTCAGCATATTTTAATTTCTTCAGGAAAAAATATATTCTAATAAATGTATAATTAGTGTCCCTATTTCAAAACTGATTATTATTTATGTTATTCATTATGCACAATATAGGTACATCATTTTTAATACAAAAATTATTTCTAAGTTATAATAAACAGAACCATAGCTGATAGTTACGCTACTCCTCTTTCTATAGCCATCTTCAGTGTTAGTGCTGTCTGCTAAGAAAACACGTGGTACAGAGAAGATAATTTAAATAAACATTTTTTACTAGACTTTGGTGTGTTTCAAACCTCTTGTGCTGAGTTTAGCATATCCAAACAACTCTCAATAGTTAGCAATATTAACAAGTGAAATAAATATTACAGGCCACACTATGAATGCATCTTTGCAATTATGAAGATACAGATTTTCCAAAGCATAAAGTTTGTGATTCAGACAAGTGTCTTATCTGCCTCAAAAGGCATCTCATACAAGAAACCTCACTAGGTTTTCTCACAACTGTGGCGAAATAATTATCAAACTCTTCTTAGGAGAGACCAGGCTGCAGATCATGATATAATTGGATTGCGGACTTGGAAGAGACTTAAAACTCTTTTAATCTGACCATCTGTCAGTTCAGTTCCTTCAAATGCATCCTGCTGGCACAATCAGAAGGAGATGCTGAGTAAGAGTTAGGAATACAAGGTAATTACTGCAGTGACAGGTAAAGAGAAAGGAAAAAAATAATGCACGAGAAGCCTTCAGATCACAAGGCCCATCAGACCCTTGTGAAAGGAAAGTGGTCATGAAGAATCGGACCGGGAGAATAAAGCAGATCCCACAAAGTCTACCAGTCTAAGAGCCTGTCAACAGAGTCCGGCACTGGCAGAAGTGGCCAGGTCCTTAGTAGACCATCGTGTTCAGTCACTGGCTGGGAGATTATCTGGAAGACATGGTTGAACACTACAGAAGATTCTCAAGGGCTTGTTGCCAGGCCTGTCAGCTGATAGCTAAGAACCAGGCCTTTCTTGAAGGGAGATGGAGAAGCACAGCCCCATCATGGCCACACATCTCACCAAGAAGGAAGCAGAAGCACCTTCGTGAAGCCCCTGGAGAAAGCTGCACCTCACTGATGTTAAATGTCTGTTTTCACATGTGGGTTCCGACCATGTTTTATCCTTCCATTCCTTTCATTCTCAAACCAACTGTATGTCTCTAACCCAAACAGTCTTCAGATGCTTGGGGTTAATTTTCTTACACCACTAGGGTCTTCACTTGCCCGGTCTTAACACCCCATCTCACTTAAATCTCATTCCCTTTCCTAGAGGAACCACATCCTTACCTCACCTGAGGTCTCAATATCTTAGAATGGATATAGATATGATAGAAATTAATAATCAGGCTTCAGTATAAGGAGACAAAATAAATTTGGAAACCAATGGGTATTTCATGTATAATTTTTTACTTAACAAAACACCCCAAGATATAATGGCTTAAAACAACAACTGTTTATCTGTTTATGACTCTTTGATCTGAGTGAGGCTCAGCTGGCTGATTTTTCTGCTGAACTCACACGGATCAGTCAGCAGCAGCAGTAGTGTGGAGGGTCAGCTGGCGCTGAAATCCACAGAGGCTTCACACACATACCTAGCGCTTCAGCTGAAATAGTTGGTGTAACTGCTGGCTAACCAGTCATCCCCCGTGTCATCCTCACAGAATGTCTAGTAGGGTGACCAGCCACGTTATATGATGGCTCTGGGGTCTAAGAGAGTGAAAATGGTACTTAAAGCCAAGCCCCACAATTGGCAGATCATTATGTACACCACACTGCGCTGACTGGTAAAGCAAGTCACAAGTCAGCCTCCTGGATTCAAGAAGAGGTAAAATAGACTCCACCTCTTGAAAGGAGAAGTGGCAAAGCATCTGGGGCAACTCTAATCCACCACTGAGACAAAGCTGTGATCAAACTACTAGCAGATCTAAAGCATCAGTCTCCAGGGATGGAGAGGAGACAGAAATGAGGACGAAAGAAACAGAGCAAAAAGTGGAGATAGCCCAGACAGAGCCAGTAGGCTTTATACAAAGGTAAGAGAGATTAATCAGCAATAACCTAGATGTCCAGCTTCAGGGACTTAACTGCTGTAAGAACAAAGAGTAGGTCCAGCACTGACTAGGTGAATGACACTGGCCTCCTTTCATAGCCTCTGTTTCCTCAACCACCAATAGAGAATATACTAATATCCCCCTTTCAGAATCTAATGAGGTAAAGGATCTATAGAAATCTGTCCTACTCAAGAATGAAAGTTTGTCATTTAGTTGCTGGGAGTTTTTCTCTCT
>NW_003852434.1:640523-685888 GCF_000181295.1 Otolemur garnettii
TTTTTTTTTCTTATCTTTTAAGCAAGGTATCTGACTCAATAAAAGGTAGGTATCAGAAAGGTAGAAGCTAAATGAATTGAACCAAATTTGGCAGAGTCTCAGGAACCAGTCTTATGACAGGAAAGGTGTATATGTGGGAGAGATAAGGACCTGCATTCTGAACCGCGGAGAGCCGCTTCGGTCTGCAAGCTAGAGACCAGCTGGTGTTCCTGGAAAATGCAGTCATCCGAAGCAGACTGATGAGGACTGGGCTAATTTTAATACCAAGACCTGCCTTCATGGAGCCTCTTGCAGAACTGGAACCAGCAACATCCCTCTGCATCATTTTTAAGCACACATATTACAAATAATATCAGTCATTTACTCAAAAAAGTGTATTTTAAGTGTCTAGCACACCCTAAATGTTACACACAACTGAGAAAAAGACAAAAGTCCCTTCCTCCGAGGAATAAATCTTAAACTAAGCGTGACATAAAACATGTGTGTTTATTAATCATTCTGTGTGTTCTACATTACAATCATTTCCTTATAATAGTCAATAAAATATTCATGGGATTGAAAGAAAAAGCACGTTACACCAGAATAGGACAGTCAAAGGTGAACAGAGATAATCAAGAAATTGCCCAAAAGACTTCCTACCACAAACCCAGTTTCACCTGGGTCAGAAGTTTTCAACTTAAATGTGTTTTCCTTGTATAATGCAGTGCCCCGAGCAATCCTTTACAACTGCTGTTTTATAACAATATCTTAAAATCTCTTCAAATGTTTGTCAGGTGATGCTTCCTCCCACAAAGCACGAGAGCAGAAAGGGGAAATGGGGAAAAACGCCAATTCTACAGATCCTCCTGTAATATCCCAACCCCAGGAGTCTGCCTTTTCTTTCTGCGGCTAAATGTTGTAGCTCTAATTGTGAAATCAAAACGAAGAAAATATTGAGTTAAAATCTTCTAGGATAGTATACACTTTCAGTAAGCAACTTCCCAAGTTACTCAACACATATTTATTGAACATGTTTTTTAATATAACTAAGCAGGGAGACAATAAAGATGAAAACGACATTATCTAACTTCATGAAGTCATAAAGGTTTAATTAGCAAGAATATTCATTTTATTTACTTCCATTCTCATAGGGCAAATAACCCGATAAACCACGTTTAAAAATTCTATAATGTGGGCCTACCATTATCCAATGCAATACAGAGCATATCCAATGCAATACAGAGATTGTAAGTTTTATGGTTTCTTCTAGATCAAAAATCATTTCACTAACATCAGTGTATTAATAATTTACCTTTGTCATATTCCCTCAGTAAGGGTGCTTCAAGGTCATAACACGGGCTCAAGATGATGTGAATTACTATCCATTTTGATTCCACCTTTCTCTCTCTCACTTGTGACTCCCTTGAGAAGAGGAGGCCCATATTACACTCCAATGATCAATGTCCACATTGATCCACGTTAAGAATCAATGCAATCAGTATTTCTGTGACCCAAAGTAACATATTTCCTGTTTGTAATCTGTAGTATTCCTAACCACTGAATTGGCTTTCAGCTCCCTTCATTAACAAATAATAAACAGTGAGTTGCTTTCATAGACACTAAGATGTACTACTTATAACCTGAATTTCTAATAGCAAAATCAAACTTGTCCTAGATCACATTCTTACAGTCTTATGACCAAAATCCACAGTGAAAAATTATTAATTATTTAAAACAGATAAGGGATGCCAATCAAAAAAGGTTACATGCCTTATCATTCCATTTATGTAAGATTTTTGAAAAGACAAAACTTTAAAAATAGGCAACATACCAGTGACTACCTGGGATTTGGGGTGGGGGAGATAGAAAGGAGGTGGGTGCAGTTATTTAAGAGGAATAAGAGAAACACCTGTGTTGCTGAATTGTCTAGTATCTTGACTGGGGTGGTGAATACATGAAGCCACATTTGTAAAAAACGGTATAGAACTATACACACACACACATAAACATGCAAATGAGTGCACAGACAACTGGTGAAATCTGAATATTTGGTAGGTTATGTGAATGTGGATACCTTGGACATAATATTACATTGTACTCTCATTCTGCAAGATGTTAATGAAAATTCTACATGTAACAACTAAATATGTATCTACAATTAACTCAATAGACATTGAATTAAAATAAAACAGAAAGATTTTTTATTAGTAAGAGTTACAATATGAAATAACTATTAGATATTCACGCAAATATGAATATGAAAAACATATACTGAAAACAATTAAAAGGAAATTTTTTTTAAAATGTTGTAATGAGTACTGACAGACAAAAAAGCACTTTGAAATTTAAGTAATGTAAAAATACCGGTATCAAAGTACACGTACATGAGCTGTGTGATCCGTTCCCTTGTTCTAATTCCCATATTTTCATCTGGAAACAATTATGTCAAGCCAGACTTTCAAAGCAACTTCTAAATCTACTCAAGCCCTAACTTGCCTGCAAACAGAAGCAATGCTATTAGAACAATTCATCCTGGGAACTATGCACATAACTCCTGCTAACAACAACGAGAAATGTCTAATTACTAGAGGAGAGAAAAGTAGGAAAGTTAATTATAAGAGTGCAAAAGATTGGACTGGATCACAGCATATTTAAACTCCAATTCCTTCATCCAAGAATCTTTGTTAATATGCCGAGGAGAACTAAGACACCTTCTTATAGGAAAAGAAAAAAAAAAAAGGCCCCGGGAAGATGCCACCTAAATATGTCACTGTCCAAGTAAGGGTCACGTCTGCTTGACCCTGTGCCTTTAAGCTAAGGTTTCCTAGTCATTCACCTAACCTCTGACTCTCAATAAAAAGAGCTCTAGTCATCTAACATTGTCTAAATAATTGTATTAATTTGATCATTAGAATGAGTACCGTATGTCCCAGTTTGCTTGGGACACTCCTAGTTTACACACATTGTTCAATCACTAGCACTAACAGTGCTCCCTTTCATTCTCAGAATGTTCCTGTTTGGACAATATTTTCACGTTATCTATCATGCATATGGCTTACAGTCCACCTGCCCTTTCTCCCTGGCCTCTAATACCCAAGTATGGCATTGGCCCTGTATGAGGGGGACTTCCCAGGAAAGAGAAATCAGACCAGGGCAACACTAATCCTGGGCAATACAGTGGCCCAACTCACTCCTTACAATAAATTAAAATTATGGTAATATGGTAAATTTAATTATGGTAATTATGTGTAAATTAAACATTACATAGTTTTTAGCACCAGCATCTACTCCCATCCCAAGCCCACAAACCTCAACAGTGAAAGAAGATGATGAAGTTTAAAGTTTCCATGGACTTGAGAGGTTGTTCATACAATTAGGTGTTTCCTTAACAGCAAAAGTCAAGATTGAGTTCATAGGTAATGCTGCTTAGAATGTGGTTTGAATTTTTTTTAACATTCAAGAAACTAATGAATGCATACATCTGAGTTTTGCTCAGTGGATAAACTGTGACCTTTCTTCCCACAAAGATATGAACAGTTTCCACCATGGCACACAGGGGCATGGCAGAAAATGTGAAAGCACATAAAAAAAATACTGACAAGGATTGAACCTTTCTGATTTAGGGGGTTTCCAAAAGCTATTCACAACTTTTTCTGTTACCTCAAGATTATTTCTCATGGACATCCCTACCCCATACACCAGTTTGCTTTGTTCCATGAGCCTGGGAAATCCACTCTGCAATAATTTCGTGTGTGTGCACTATTATTATAGAGTGAAAACACATGAGTCATTCTTAGCATATTACACAGAAAAGGCAAAGAATAACGTAGATTTTTAATTGTGGATTTGATTTTTCTAATATATGAGCAACGTTTTGTTGAATTAACCATATTAAATGCAGCCAGGCTCAGCCTCACTTGGTACATAATGTAGGCAAAACAATAAACAGTCATTGTTTTACCTTGGATCTCAAGTTTTTGTCCTGTATCAGCTCTGTTCAAATGGTCAAAGGCTCTAAACTCATTCTTACCTCCTCTGTCAAAGTCTGCTAACAGTAATGATTATACAGTAATCATTCACATCACAAGACGAAGAATTATGAAGACTCAAGAAATAACTCCTCCCGACAATAAAATATATTTTTAATAAATAGAGATACATGTATATTTTAATAACGATATAAGTTTTAAGTTTCAAGATTTGATCAGTAGAATTTTAGGTATCAAAAAATGATAATATAAGGCTTTTGGAGGACACCACACCCTACTTGTGTGTTATTTTATTTGGTTTAGTTCACTGCCTACATGTGAAAAGGCCTGGTGCAGGTCTTAGCAAATGGCAAGTGCTCTAGAAATATAATGCTACATAATCTTTGACAAGCTATCTAGTCCACCAAATATAATGTTAACTCAGAATGCATTTCCAATAGATAGAACTTCCATCTTCATGTCAAGAGAACATGACCTCTTCCTGTTATATGTGACTTCTCTCTCCACAATGTTTCCAAGATTATCTTTGCTTACATCACCAACAGGCATATTTTCACTAAAACTGTATAATACTTTGGGATTTCTTGGATTCCACTGCCTGTTCCCCACCTAGGGTTGAAACTATTTAAGTGAAAAATTGACATCACAACTTGCTATTGTCAAAGTAAGTATTTCTTGCTTATTTAAATGGCCTAATGGTAACATTGTTTTCTAAACACCAATTCTTATTTATATAAATTTAATTTTAAATGATATTCCAAACTCAAAAAATGACAAATGATACCACAAATTTTCTGCTAAATCAGCATACATTTATATAGGTATTGATTTTTCATTAAAAAACAGAGATAGGAATGATAAAAAAATCTAGAGGTTGCTAAAAGATATATTTCTGTATATTTTGTGGTACAAAGATACATCTAAATTTCTTCTGATTGGTTATTTTTTTTTTTTTGAAACAATACACATATCTGAAATGATCAGGACCAGCCCTGGCTGGTTCTTACAGATAGCCTTAGCAAACTGCTCATTGCCTGGTAAATTAAAGTAATTCATCAATGTCGTAGCTGTCCAAATGCACAAGATTGGCGAGCAGAGATGGATACAAAGTACAGAAAATGTGCCAGATGTGTTTTTTTTTCCAGACAGACTATACACTTCATATACGTGAAGTCTGTCAAACACGATTTCTGTTTCATATTGTCAGAAATCCTTTTCATTAAAATCTTTCTAAGAATGATAGCTAAAGTCACTGAAAAAGATGCAGCACTTTAAATATCCCTTAAAGCCATTTGTATTTTCTCCCCAAATCAAAATAAAATCAAGAAGAAATGTAAATATACATTGATGTGCAGGGTAAAAAAAATCACATGGGTGACAAAGTCAAAGAGAGAAGATCATGGGAGAACAAGCCCCACAGAAGTTCAATTCCACTTAATTTGTTTCAGATGTCAGTGCTAATGTGATGAAATTAAATATTTTGAATTACAACAGTCCCCCCTCAACGTCAGAGGGTACGTTCAAAGATGCCCAATGGATGCCTGAAACTGAGCACTGTCCCAAGCTCCATATGCACTCTGTCTTTTCCTAGACATACACACTTAAAGTTTAATTTATAAATTAGGCACAGTAAAAGATTAATAGAAGCAATAACAAAACTTGGCAATTACAACAATAATCTGCAATAAAGGGTATGTTTTCTTTCTCTTTCAAAATATTTTACTGTACCACACACATCTTGTTGGAGGGTAACTGTAACTGAAACCACAGAAGGTGAAACTGTAGATAAAGGGGAACTGCTCTACATGGTTTTAGTAATCGTCAAAGAAATGCATGTCATAGAAATACTGAACAATATTTTACTTATTTACCATTATTTCCCGATTTCCCATTAATCAACCCATTTCCTCAATTTGAAGACTCTGACTCTATCATTTAATTCACTATTTATTTGAGCAAGGGGTAGTAAATATTTTTTAGATACAAAATGATACTAAAATAACTATAATCACAATCCTTTCCCCACAATAATTGTTTCTCAATATACAAAATTGACTATCATCCCATATGCCTATGTAAGCAGTGGGATCCAAAAAGTCCCCACTTCTGTCTACAATGAGTAGTAAGGCATGATTTTTTTTATTGCTTTTATTTTTTATTTTTTTAAGTCACATACACATAGATCATGAATAAATTTAAACTCACAAGTGAGGTAGTTAAGTATATTTGGCTCAGAGTTCAAGTGAGTGCCCCAGGCTGAGAATGGAGATTTTGAGGCATCTTCATACATATAATAATTGGAATGGGGAGAATTAGTAATATAGAAAGTATGTCATGGGAAAAATGAGCCCTACCCCCTGTCAAGATAGTTAAATATTTAGGGCACACCTGTGTACATAAATTGGATGTCCAATCGAAAAAATAACTTGACAACACAATCATTTCTTTCCCTATGTTTTACCACGTTTTAAGACCCAAAACATAGAAGTGAGCCATAACGCTGTCTTCCTTCTCACCAATCCCAACACATCACTCAATGTATTCTGTAGATTCTTCCTCCTAAATAATTCATTTTTTATTTAGCCTTATTTCCAGGTCTCTAATTCATGCTAGCATCATTCTCACCTAAAATAGCCAAATAATTTTTAGCTTGTCTTTTTGTCTTTGATCTTTTGACTCCCATTCTTTGCCTTCTGAAAGGCCAAGTTCACTCCTTTATTTAAACCCTTTAACAATTTCTCCTTGAGCTTGAGCCAAATTGCAAATGTTTTCAGAGGGCATTAAAAGCTTTGAGCAACACTCTCATAACTCAATGATCTCCTCCCCCATGACTGACACCATATAAACACATACACAGACACCCTACACTCTAGGCATACTAATCTTTCTCAATTTATTCAAAAGCTTTAGGTTTTCTTATAACTTCATGAAGAGCCAACTCCTCATGCAGCCCATGCAGGCTAAATGACTCCTAAGGAAATCAAGACCCTACAAAGTTCTCACTTGCCCTTATTAGGCAGCTAGTTGAAAACTACTTGACAATTAATGTCAGATTGACTCACAGTAAGTTAATGTCTTATTTCATATTTTATTTTTAAAACTTCTTTTACTCAAGTAGCAAAAACCCTTTTTTAAATGGTTTACATATTGGTTTCATATTAGCATTGAGTACACTGGATATTTGTTTTCCATTCTTGAGATACTTTACTAAGAAGAATGTGTTTCAACACCATCCAGGTAAATATAAAAGATGTAAAGTCTCCATCTTTTCTTAGGGCTGAATAGTAGTATTCAATGGTATACATAAGCCACAGTTGGTTAATCCATTCATGGGTTGATGGGCATTTGGATTGCTTCCATGACTTGGCAATTGTGAATTGAGCTGCAATAAACATTCTAGTGCAAATGTCTTTCTGGTAAAATGATTTTTGTTCTTCTGGGTAGATACCTGGTAATGAAATTGGGGGATCAAATGGACTATCTGCCCACATGACTGATGAACCACAAATATAGTCCAGCAAGAGGGAGAGGAAAGGAATGAGGGAGATGGAGGGAAGGCAATTGGTACACAATGTGAAGGTACTCAGGACATCCCTGGGTGAAGGGCTCAACCACAACCTGAACACCACCTCAGAAGTGAAAACTGTGTAACCTAAAAATGTGTACCCATGTATTAATTTGAAATAAAAAAAAGAATAGGAAAAAATGATACACAGAATTCTAATGTGCTTTGACTGTTGGGAGTTTTATAGCTGAAAGACCTCAAGAACATGCCCTTCCCCAGGACTACTTAAAACACACTCAACACTTCACTCAGATAATGGAACCTTATGAACTCCGACTGTAGGTAGAAATTCTTTGATTCTCTCCTATGTTATTCCTGAGTATATAAAAGAAGGCATTTATAGCAACCCATCTGGCTACTAGAAAAGTGCTTCTCAAGTTTAATGCACAAACCAGTACCCTGGAGTGGAGAGGAGTCTTGTTAAAAACCACATACTGATTTAGCAGGTCTGTCTGTGCTGGACTTTGACTCTGCATCTCTAACAAACTTCCAGGTGACCCAGATGCCACTGACTCAAAGACCACCACACATTTGAGTAGCAAGGGACTGAGTTATCTAAAAAGTTTCCGTTCCTTTCTAAATAGCTTATTTATATCTCTACAAGAATAAGGAGTGACAAATTTTATCCATCAGAATTTTTCACAAGCGGTGAGTGTAACTCATTACATATTATCCATATACATATGGAACACACACACGTTCACACACCCCTACAGAGCCTCCACCTTCCGCATCTGATATATGTAGACCTATGCAGACTCGCACCCCTGACCCTGCCCTCCTCTTGCTGCATGTTCCCAAAGAGTAAAAGCTTTTGGATAGTGTTCTCTGGTGGGGCCCAGATTAGATCTAGGGCAGGACATGGAAGTTTTCACTTGAGCCTCATGTCTAAGCCATTTCTACAATTTTGCCAGGAAGTTCTGTATTTGAGAAATCATGGGGAACAACCTGGCCCTGTTTCCAAAGTAGATACTTTGAACCCCACTTGGCCTCCAGTATCCAGTGTCTATTTTCTCTGTCACACAGACACAGAGTAGTACAGGGTTGATTTTAAAAGGGAGGAGTGGTGTACATTAATGTTGCTGCCTATTTTTAAACTGACATCAACTGTGTTTTCCTGAACTTCAGGAGAGTCGGCTTATATGGAAATCTGTACAGGGATGGCTTACTCACTCATTGTTAAACTTGGCCACTGTGCTAAAGTAAGAAAGTCACCGGTTTTATTTCTTGTAAACACATACATCAAGTACATCCTCTTCCCAGTCAATGTACTTAAGAAATATATACCGTGGTAAGAGAACTTTCATTCAGCAAAGGCTCATTCAACTGAAAGACACTTCGAATATGCTTTGAAAAGAAAATGTTTTTTGGTCTTTTTTTTTTTTAACAGCTAGCTTTGTAAAGAAGGGCTACCGTGTAATCTCGTACCGTTGACAATGCTTCACTAGTTGAGTGTTACATTCAACCTATTTCTAAAAACAGTGCACAGGCTTAGAAGAATTTTGAAATAACTCCTACCTAATCATCTTTAAATAATCGATTTGTTTTGATAGAATTCTATTCATCTTGAAAAAAAAGGAGAAAGAAAAATATAGCACCCAAAACATTAATTCCAGGCACATTTCTTTAAAATTAATGAGCTTTTAGAACTAGAATTCATACTCATCTTTTCCCCCTTAATAACAAATCCGTCAAAAATAATTTACATAACTGCACAATCAAACACAAACTGAAAAGCCAAATGGGAATGGTATATTACAAGGAATAGAATTAGAATAAAATGTAACATTCTTGGAACAGCATATTCAAAATCACCTGTAAAAGTAATGTGATTCACGCTAGACGACAAACCATTTCTCTAACCTCCCCAAACCTCAGTTTCTTCATTTACAAAATCAGGAAAATGCTTTTTAAAGTCCATAATCCCCAAACTGTACTTGACTATTAAAATTTCAGAGTTTCCTCTCATGGAGGACAGAATTAGAAAAAACTCTGATGGACCCTTTGTTATTTAGCAAATCCCCTCGCCGGACCTTTCAGGGCCCTGCTCATCTTACATGTGTTTTTTACTGCCTTGTAAGAACCTAGCAATTCTGAGGCTGGATGCTATTAAAAGAAGTGAGAATTCCACAGTTCATTCATTTTTATGAACAGTATTTACTATCACTATGCTCACTGATCATATTTTAGATTCATAGGCTTTAATCTTCAGTGTGTCGCTGGGTATTCTCCACCAATCCTATTAGTCTGTCCATCTCTAATTCACCAACATGATCTATTCATGCTTTTTCCTCTCCTCTCAAACCTCCAACACCTCCTACAACATTCTCAGTTTCAAGTTGTCCTAAAATAACTAAAAATAACTAAGTTGCTTTGAAAACAAGCTTCCCAGGCTCCCAGCCCCACATCGCTGACCCACCTGCTCCCACGCCCAAGTAGTCTGCCTTTCATACCATTACTCAAGGTGAACACTTCATACGCCTATCCCAGGCCAATTCTCCCAATTCTGCATTCCATGCCCTCTCAGCAAATCAGTGCCTCACTCCAAAATGGTGTTCTTTCTCACCTGTATGGTTAATTTGATTTTCTTTTCTAGATTACTACACATTTATTTGGATTATTCCCTACAAATTCCACACATTCAATTTGAAAAGCAATCAATTCCTAATCTCTCCCTCTCCAGTTATTCTCTCTTTATAGAAAAACTATTCAAAAAAAGTGTCTCTCATACTTGCTGTCTCCACTTTTTTTCTCCCATTTTCTTTGGAACATACTCAAGGTAGGTTTTCATCACTACCATTTCCATGAAGCAGTTTTTGTCAAAGGAAAGGATGGTCTTTTTGTTGTTGTTGTTAAATTGTTATGTATCTTTATAGGGAACATGGAATGTTTTGATTAATAAGTCAGTGTAATTACGGTATTCCATACCTTAGGCATTCATCATTTCTTTGTGTTAGGAGAACTCTAACTCCACTCTTTTAGTTATTTGAAAGAACAGCACATATAGTCCCTTTGTTGTGCTATCACACAACAAAGTTGTTCATTCTAACTATGTAACTGTATTTTTGCACCCATTGACCACACCTGCTTTATCCCCCTCTCCCAGCTACCCTGCCCAGCCTCTGGTAACCATCATTCTATTCTCTGTCACCACGACATCAACTGTTTTTAATGTGGTGCTCCCATATTTGAGTGAGAATATGTGAAATCTGTCTTCCTATACTTGGTTTATTTCACTTCAAATAATGTTATTCCACTCCATTTACATTGCTGCAAATGGCAGGATTTCATTCGTTTTGTGGCTATATAATTTTCCATTGTTTATATGTACCACAATTCCTTTATCCAGGGATCCACTGATGGACAGCGAGGTTATCTGTACCTTGGCTACTGTTAATAGTGCTGCAATACCCATGGGAGTGCAAATATCCTTCTATATACTGAATTTCCAACCTTCGGACATAAACCCAGCAGTAGCATTGCTGGGTCATACGGTACCTTTTTTTGATAAAAGCTATTTTATCAAAATGAGATATCCTATTTTAGTTTAGATTGGCATATTCTGATAACTACTAATGGTGAACATTTTGGCCACTTCAATGTCCTTTGTTGAAAAATACCAATTCTCATCCTTTGCCCATTCTTTGATTATCAGATTTTTCTGTCCAATTGAGTTTTTGGAGTTCCTAATATATTAGTTATTAATCCCTTGTTCAATGGGTAGTTTACACATTATTTCTCCCATTGTATGTGTTGTCTCTTCCCTTTGTTGACTGTTTTCATTCCTGTTCAGAAGCTTTTTGTTTTGACATGATCCCATTTGTCCACTTTTGCTCTGGCTTAGTGTGCTTCAGGGGTACTCCTCAAGATCTCCTTACCCAGTCAGTGTCCTTGAAGCAATGTTTTCTTTTAATAGTTTCATAGTTTCTGATCTTAGGTTCAAGTAGTTAATCTTGATTTGGGTTTTGTACATGACAAGAGATAAGGGTCTAGTTTCAGTCTGCTGTGTACGGATCTCCAGTTTTCTCAGTACCATTTACTGAACAGATCATCTTTTCCCCAGTGTTATATTCTTGACCCCTGAATGATGTTTATGTTGTCTAGACCACTGTTCTCATCTTACTAAAAGCTATCTGCAGCATTCGTCTGAGTAGACTAATCCCCTCTGACATACTTTCCTCACTTCTGGTACAACAAACTCTCTTGGCTTTTCTGTTCTCTCCTTGGCTTGTCCTTCACCACGTCCTTGCCGGTTCTTCCTCATAGCTTCCACCATACCCACGTGAGCACACTCCTCAGAGCTCAGTTCTTGGACCTCTTTCTGTTATGCACACCACTTTATCAGGAGATCCCACCTAGTTCCACACACCAAGTCTCATCTGCTGTGTATACTGTAGACTCCTGAAATCATGTCTCCAGCCCAGACCCACACTGTGAAATCCAGACTCACGTATTCTATAGCCTACTCAATATTTCCACTTGGATTTCTAATAGACACCTCAATGTTAACATGTCTCAAAGTAAACACAGGTTTTTTTGCCCCAAATACCTGCTCATCTTACAATCCTCACCCTCATCTCAGAAAACAACAATTAGATCCTTGCAATCTAACTTAAACACCAGTCAGCCCTGATGTCTCTTTGCCTCAGACTGCACATCAGTCCCCTAACAATCCTTTATGACTCCATCTCCACCCACAGCATGCTGTGCTTTCTCTCATTACCCTGCTACCAGGGGGTTTTCACACTGAAGCCAGAATGCACCTGTCAAATCACAAGTCAGATTTTGTCGCTGTTCTTCAAAACCACTCAACGCTTTTCCTGGATCACACAGAATAAAAGCCAAAATCCTTACAAAGGCCTTCATAATCTAATTTTCCACATACACATATGAAACTTTAGCTTCTACACTCTTCTTCTTAATCACTCTGCTAAAGACACGCTGTTCTTATTCATTTGTCAACAGGCCAAGAAGCCTCCTGCTAAGAGAATTTTGCACATTCTGGAAGATTCTTTCCATAAATTTTCCACCCAAAGATCTCTGCTCAAATGTCACTTTTACCGAAATACTTTCTGTGACCATTTTACATAAAATACAACTATCAGTGCACTACTATTTCTTTTCATCCTGTTTTACTTTTCCCCTTAGTAACGTCAAACAAAAAATATATCTATGTTTTCAGAGTTAAGAATACAAAATTCTCCATATACCACTAATTTGCAGGGAGTTAGATATAGACTGTGGTAAATAACCTTATAACATGATTAAATATTTACTATAGATTATTCTGGGTTAAAATTTTTTATATTCTAGAGTATTACAGGAGTATACACATTTTGGTTACATAATTTGTTTTGTACATTTTTACTCAAAGGTGTAAGTTTGTTCTTTACCCCGTATAGGTGCAGTGCACCGGTCAGGTGTGAATTTACCCAATCCCACCTCCCTCCCCCACCTACTTTATTTCCATAGAGTTTTACTTCCATCTGTGTACCTACTTACTTTTATTTCTGTGTTTCGATCATGAAAGGAACTGT
This sequence comes from Otolemur garnettii, assembly GCF_000181295.1. NCBI lineage: Eukaryota > Metazoa > Chordata > Mammalia > Primates > Galagidae > Otolemur > Otolemur garnettii. The sequence continues at coordinate 653,594 of NW_003852434.1, forward strand.
ATCATTCATTTGATTCTTAGCTTGGCTGTTGTTGGCATATATGAAATCTAATGATTTGTGTACACTGATTTTGTAACTTGAAACTAAGCTGAATTCCAGGAGTCTATTGGTTGAATGTTTGGGATTTTCTAGATATAAAATCATGTCATCAGCATAGAGCAATAATTTGATCTCTTTTTTCCCCATTTAGATACCTTTGATTTCCTTCTCTTGCCTGATTTGTCTGGCAAGGACTTTCAGCACAATTTTGAATAAAAGTGGTGGAAGTAGGCAACCTTGTCTGGTTCCAGATCTAAGCAGAAATGCTTTCACTATTTCTCTAATATGATGTTTGCTATGAGTTTGTTACATATGGCATTTATAGTTTTTTTTTTTTTTTTTTTGAGGCAGAGTCTTACTGTGTCACCCTCGGTAGACTGCCGTGGCATCAAAGCTCACAGCAACCTCTAACTCTTGGACTTAAGCAATTCTCCTGCCTCAGCCTCCCGAGTAGCTGGGACTACAGGTGCCCACCACAATGCCCAGCTATTCTTGGTTGCAGTTGTCATTGTTACTCAGGAGGCCCATGCTGAGCTCAAACTCACCAGCCTCAGTGTATGTGACTGGTTCCGTACACACTGAGCTACAGAGGCTGCCTGGCTTTTATAATTTTGAAGGATGTTCTATTTATAAAAATTTTGTTAAGCATTGTTATTATAAACCAGTGCTGAATTTTGACAAATACTTTTTGTGAGTTGACTGAAAGGATCACACGGTCTTTGTTTTTGCATCTATTTATGTGGTGAATTACATTCACAGATTTGCACATGTCAATTGATCCTTGCATCTCTGGGATGAAGCCCATTTAGTCATGATAATTTGCTTTTGATGTGTAGCTGAATTCAGTTTGTTAAGATTCTATTGAGAATTTTTGCATCTGTATTCATGAAGGATATTGGTCTGAGGTTTTCTTTTTTAGTTTTGTCCTTTCCTGGCTTTGGCATCAGGGTCATATTGGCTTCATAGAAGACGTTGGGGAGAATTCTTTCTTTCTCAATGTTGTGGAATAATTTCTGCAATATAAGTACAAGTTATTTTTGTAGGTTTAATAAAATTCAGATGTGAAACTATCTGGTCTGAGGCTTTTTTGTTAGGAGATATTTTTAATGCTGCTTAAATTTCAGTGCTTGATGTTTGTCTGTTTAGAAATTCTATTTCTTCCTGATTGAGCCTTGAGAGAACATGCATTTCCAAGAATTTGTCTATTTCCTCCATATTCTCATGTTTATGAGCATAGAGATTTTTATAGTATCACAAGATGATGTTTTGTATATCTATGATGTTGGTTGTGATTTCTCCTTTTACATTTTTAATTAAGCTTATTAAAATCCTTTCTTTTCTATTTCTAATTAATCTAGAAAGAGGCCTGTCAATTTTGTTTACCTTTTCCAAGAACCAACTTTTTGCCTCATTAATCTTGTTAACAGTTCTTTTGTTCTTGATTTCATTTAATTCTGCTCTGATCTTGGTTATTTCTTTTCTTCTGCTGAGTTTGGGGTTGACCTGCTCTTCCATTGCTCATTCTGTGAGATAATGTGTTAGATTGATGATTTCTGAACTTTGTGTCTTTTGGATGTAGGCATTTAAGGCTGTGAGTATTCTTCTCAGGAGAGCTTTGGCTGTCTCGCAAATTTTGATAATTTGTGTTCCCAGTATCATTTAATTTGAAGAATCTTTTGATTTTCGTCTTTGTTTCCTCATTGACCCAACTATTATTCAGCAATAGGTTGTTTAGTTTTCACAACTGTATAGGGATGAGTATTTGAATATTTCTGTTGGAAATGATTTCTAGTTTTATCCCACTGTGGTCTGAGAAGATGCATGGTATGATTTTTATTTTTCTAATATGTTAAGACATGTCTTGTGGCCTGGGATGTGATCAATCTTAGAAATAGTTCCATGAGTTGATGAGAAAAATGCCTGTTCAGTAGTTTGGGGGTCAAATGTTCAGTAAGTGTCTGTTAGCCCCATTTGTTGTAGAGTTCTGTTTGGTACCATTGTTTCTTCACTTACTTTCTGTTTGAAGGATCTGCTCAGTTATGTCAGTGGGGTGTTGACGTCCCCAACAAAGTCATAAAGGACTACCCAACAAGATGAACAACTGTGGTACTGTTTATCATTTTGTTTAGATTGAGTAGAATTTGTTTTAAGAATCTAGGTGCTCCTGTGTTGGGTGCGCAACTATTTAGGATTGTTAAGACTTCTTGTTGAATTGTTCCTTTTACCATTATAGTATAGTGACCATATTTGTCTTTCTTTACTTTTGTTGATATAAAGTCTATCTTATATGAGAATGGTTATATCAGCTTTCTTATATTTATATTTTCCATTTCCTTGGAATATTGTTTTCCATCCTTTTACCTTGAGTCTAAATGAGTCTTTGTGGGTCAGGTGCGTTTCCTGGATACAACATATACACTGTTTTTATTTAATTTTATTTATTGTCCATTTAGCCAGCCTGTATCTCTTCAGGGAAGAGTTTAAGATATTCATATTTATTGAAAGTATTGATAGGTATGGTGGATTTCTATTCATCTTATTGGGTAGACCTTTATTACTCTGTTTTACCACCTGAGCTATTATGGTATCTGGGCTCTGAAGTTTAGTTTTTGGATTATTTTACATTGGTAGGTGTCTATTTTGCTGAACTGAGATAAATTCAGGTTTGAATACTTCCTGCAGGGCAGGTTTGGTCTTCAAAAATTCCCTCAGCAACTGCTTGCCTGAGGAAGTCTTAATTTCTACCTCATATAGAAAACTTAGTTTTGCCAGATATAAGACTCTTGGCTGGCCATTATTCTGTTTTAGAAAACTGAGGATGGGTCCCTAATCTCTTCTGGTTTTTAGGGTATCAGTGGAGAAGTCTACAGTTAGTCTGACCAACTTTCCCTTATAAGTTACCTGCTATTTTCACCCTACTGATTATATGATGCCCTCTTTTATGTTTACGTTGGTGCCAGCCTAATAATTATGTGTCGTGATGATTATTTCTTCATAACAAATCTCATAGGAGGCATTTGTGCTTTCTGTATCCAGATTTCTAGCAAGGCCATGGAAATTTTCCTCAATAATTCCCTCAACTGTTGAGTAGTTTCTTCTTTGCCCTCAGGATTCCTATGATTCTTATTTGGCCTCTTTATGTAGTCCCACATTTCTTGTAGGTTTTGTTCATTCTTCTTATTTCTGTTCTTTCTCCTCAACTAATTTGTTTAACCCAAAAGTATTATCTTCAAACTGTTGGATTCTTTCTTCTGCCTGGTCAAGCCCATTCTTAAGGCTTTCCACTGTGTTGTAATTCCTTGAATAAACGTTTTATTTCCAGAAGTTCTCTTTGGTTTTTCTTTAAAACTTTGAACTCTATAGAGAATTGTTCATTCATTTCCTACATTGTCTTTGTGGGTTCTTTGTGTTGGGTTTTTATTTTCTCTTGTATTTCCATAAGTTTCCTTACAACCCACACTTAAAATTCTCCATCTATCACTTTAATTTTTCATTTAGATTGGTATTCATTGATAAGGAGTTATTGTTTCCTTAGTGGGTGATCTTTCACTTTGATTTTTCATATTTCCAGAGATTTTTGCTGGTTCTTTTTAACCTGGCATCTCAATTAAGAGCTGAGGGTGTTATGGCAGTTTGGGGGGCCTGTCTCTGAGCCCTTGCCTATGACAGGGAAAAGAGTGCTGGTCCTGAGTTGCCTTGGAGTTGCTCTATCAGATTTAATAAACCTCTCAGGTTATCTCTAACCTGCTAACTTCACCTCTTCCTGACAGGAAGTGTGTCATTGATGTTAGGTGGTACTTATAAGTGTGAATCAGCCACACCCTGTTTGCTTGGGTTAGATGACACTTTGATGTGATGTATCATAATTCTCCCTGTCAATAATTGACGTTTGTATAAGTGAGCCTGCTACCAGATGGGATTTTTGTGTGTGTATCTATGGTACACTGTAGTCCCCCTATTTTTGGAGGAACCCTGTACCTCTCAGGGAGTTTCTTAATCTCCACCACCACAGAGGTGGGGGGGAGGAGCAAGGCGGTTCATAGCTAGGTTACATGAACCTCAAAGGCAAAGCAACATCTCAGTGGGGCTCAGATATTGCTTTTCTGGACACTAGGGAGAGCTGCTGATAGGAGGGTCAGGGCAAGCTCTCAAGACTGGTCAACATGTTCACAGGAGAAGGAACTAAATGCTTGTATGCTAAGGCACTGGGATGGGTTCTTTCTGCCCTTATCCTATAGCACAGTTTTTCTGTGGGCAGATGCAGACACCCTTCCAAAGGGCCATTCCTTGGACCCCCAACACACTCTGTAAGATTGAGTCAGCAAATGATGTAAAAGATGTGCAAAATGACCTCCCTGTCTGTGGGTGGTGTATGCTAAAAGAAATAAGCTGCAATGTTGTGTTTGGGTTCTGTGACTTGGCTGATCCAAAGAGAAGCACTCAAAAGCCCCAGATGGTGGGTGGGGACCTGGACTTTCTAGATGTGTTATTAATCTCTGCTGCAGCCAGCAGACAGAGGTTGGGGAGTACACTGGGCAGGACTGGGTTGGGTGGGTTCAGACTCCAAAGAAGTTGGCAAGTTATCTGTTTTGGAGGGGTCAATGGTCTCCCAGTTTGGGGGCAGAGTCCTTCTAGCAGTTCTCAACCTGTGGGTCGTGACTCACAGGAATGGTATTAAAGGGCCCCAGCATTAAGAAGGTTGAGAACCACTGTTCTAGGGAGAGGCTGAAGTGGCCCCACCAAACCTGTAGGATGGGGTCTAAGCCAAACAAACAAGAGACAGTTTGGGCTTCAGGGTACAGTCCTGGCCAATCAAGCATCAGGCTGTTTTGCAGGCACTGGGATCTCACAAAAGTTAGGGCAGGCATTCTGAGGTTATCTTTGGTGACCAAGGGATCACAGGGCTCCCCACAGCCCACTCAGAGCCTGCCCAAGGTACTTTTCTGGACTTCACAGGGTGGAGCTTGTTCTGCCCCAATGTGAAACCCCCACCCAAACTGGGACTGTAGTAGAGATGGAAGCAAAATCCCTGAGCAAAGGCTGTAGGCCAACAATAGGACCAGCACTGCCAACCAACCTGGAAGGTGAGGTCAGAGCCAAGCAGGCAGGAGGCCGTAGGGCCTGGAGGATGGAGTCCCAGCTGAGGAAGCCCCAGGATCCTCTGCAGGCACTGGCCCCACAAATATCAAATCAGATGAGCTGAATTTATATCCAGCAGCTGAGGGAGCAAGAAGCTCTCCATTTCCCACTCAAGACTGGCTGAAGATGCTTTAAGGTCCTCACAGGCCAAGGCCTACTGTGCCCCAGAGCGATCTCCTCTGTGCCTGGAGTAGGGTAGAGTGGAAAGCAAGGCTTCCACACAGAGCCCCTTAGCCAGAAGCAGGTGGGCAGATGATGGGCCAAACCAACTGAAAGGCAGAGTGAAATTCAGGCAGGTTAAAAGTCACTGGTGCCTGGAGGGTGAACTTGGGCTGGGCAAACAGCAGAAGGCTTCTCAGGCACAAAAGGTCCCATGGATGTCTGGTCAGATATGCAGAGGTCTTAGCTCTGCCATATCCTACCAAGACCCACCAAAGTAGTCACCCAGTTTCTTTGGATCAGAGCCCACTGTGCTCCAATTAATTCCATGTTCAGGTCCCACTGCACCCTAAGGGTGAAATGCCCAGCTTTAAGTTCCAGGGTATGGCTCAGTAAAGCCATGAGTGTACCTGAAAGTTTAAGATGATTTCAGCTTATGTCTCATCCCCAAAGTGCCTGTTGTCTAGCACAATGGCTCTGCATAGATATCAGGCAGGACCCCATCTGTGGAGGCAGGAGGTCTGTGGGGGTGGTGGGAGCCATCCTGCAGTTCAGTCCACACTGCACCAGATGGGCTCACACCGTGCACCTGTATCTAATTTCCCTTATTCCCTTTGCATTTTTTAATCTTATTATATGTATCACCCTGTCACCGTTTTTTTTTTTTTCCCCACACTAAATGTTGCACATTCCTTCTCTGGGATTTCACAATGCTGCTTCAGGAATGAGTGATTCTTATGAAGGCCTCTGGCTGCAACTTTCACTCCTTTCCCACATTGTGGCCCACTGAGAGCCTGTTTCTAGTCTGCCATTTTTCTCCCTCAAGCAGCTAAAACTATTTTCTACTAGGTTCTTGAATTCTCTATATTCTCTTAAAATGTAAGAAATGCAGTTTTTCAAATGCATTTAGAGTAGGTCTATAATCTTTTTGAGTAATAAAACATAAAGAAAGAAAAGCCAATGTGAATAAAAATATAAAACATAAAATGCCTCAAAATGGAATTATCAACTCTATATTCATAGTAATTAAAATATTTCCAAATAAAAATATTGTTATTTATCTCAAATGCATCAATATCCATCACACATTTAAAGAAAGAAAGCTAATTTGTACACTGACATATATGTAAATCCAAACAAATATTGCTACTTACTGAGTAGTTTTTAAAACTTGGGCTCTTTTGCAGTGAATATTTAGGAATTCAAAAAGCCAGTATCATTACGGTAAATTAAAAATCTCTGAACTGAAATGAGTTAAAATATAAAGCCAGAGATTATTATCCTTAGCCTTAAGAGCAAGCTTAGCCCTTGGCAGGCATCTAGGAACTTCAATTTGGGGAAGGATTCCCCCTCTTCCCTAAAAGATAGAAGTGCTAACTATGCCAAATAGACACTTCCACATGTGTCAGTTGTTACTGGAGGAATTTAGATTATTTTGTGTGACTCCACTGGCAGGGAATGCTTAGAAGGTGATGCTCGTTTCCTCTGGACTTTCCCAATTCCCTTTTTTCCTCTTTATTGTTTTTGCTTTGTATCCTTTTGCTGTGATACAATAAAACATTGTTGTATGACAAAAAAACACTTCTGTACTAAAGATGTTTTGACAAATTTCTATAGACACATCAGGGTCTACAGGTACCCAATTCTTCTACGTAACTAAAGCAGATATGTGGTAAGTATTGTATTTAAATAACCAAAGGTCTAATACAAGGTTGATGCCAAAGGACTGATACTTGGTTGATGCCTGCACTCAAACTTGACATTTCACAAAGATATAAGTATTCTGTGTTTCCCAATCTTTAAGATTATTTGATATTTTCTTCTTTTGCACTTCTTTCTATTGTCTATAGACATGATCAAGACTCTTGACTTTTTTTTTTTTCAAGACAAAATCTCACTTTATCCCCTTGGTAACAATGCAATGGTGTCATCAAGATTCTTGAACTTTTTGAGAAGAAAAAAAAGCAAAAACAAAACACAATGAATTTCCTTGATTATCTTATTTCTCTCAAGAATTTATCAGTACATTTTCTAAAACATATTTTTCTTCTTACATTATTATCCCTATCTAATATTATTCACTAACCCTTAATCACCTAAAGAATAAAATCCAAGATTCTTAGGGTAATCTATTATGCAGACTGCACCATCAAAGATGGCTATAAGAACACCATCTCACCAGCTTTTCTTTAATGTGGTTTTGCCACAGTGTATGTTTAGAAGCTGAGTTAAATTGTTCTCTTCTTGAATCTGAAATCTATAGTCGTAACTTTTGTGTGACTATAAGTAGCTCTTTTCCCCAAATGCCTCTGAGCAATACTCAGGAATCTTCATTCTTACTCCCTTATAAATGTAAGTGTACCAGTTATGTAATCATTCTCCTTCCCAAGCATTTCTCTGAAACCAGTAATGCCAGAATGTTGTAGGACTCACCACGGTTTGGCTGAACCAAGAGGCAGTGTCAATACAGATAAGACTCCAATAAATGACTAAAAATATGGCAGAAATATGAGAAACCCACCAATATCTGGGCTTGCAGGACTTAAACTTAACTGAAGATCTGCTGATCTTATCGCACATAATGTTTCAAATGCTTTCATTCTTCCAAAGAGCCGTTTAAAAAGAATTCTTCTAGAAGTTTATTTTTATTCCAATGATGGAAAGAAAAGTTACTGTAATCCATGTCAAAACAGTGATATACAGGATCTGAAAATCAAGTTTGCAAACTAATCCTAGAAAAGTGCTACATATATCCCTGCTGAATATCACTCAGTTGCCTTCTAAGTAGTCCCTGCGGGAAGCTATGCAGCAACACCAGTGCCTAGTCCACCCTTCCAAAATTCCAAGAGCAATTTTGGAACTCTTGATTTGGAATGACCATCAGACCTGTTATGGTAGGAGGTCTGACAAGTTTGAGAACTTGCCACTATGCAGTTATATTGGCAGCACTGTACAAACAACACAGTAAAGTTTCATAACCTTGGTATATCAGTGTCTCACAGCTGTGCTCCCATTGACTGATTGCAGTATCTTGCTGAGTGGCATTCATTATTGCTATTGCATGTTTTTGTGTGCCATACAACAAGAGTTCTGATGGTCATTCCAGAAAAACAATTCCAAAATAGCTTTGAAGGAAGAGCTATGCATTGGTATCAGTGTACAGCTTCAAAGGGGGATACTTAGAAAGTGATATTCAGCAGCAAGGTATATGGCACTTCTTCTAGGATGAGTTCATAAACTTAATTGTCTGAACTCATTATACTATTTTTAACACTTAACAGACCATTTAAGACAGATGTAAAATATTGAATGTGAGAATATATACACCACAACTGAAATAAATAAAACAAATGTATCTCCCATAAAACAAAATAATTATCACAATGATGATAATTATTATGTAACAAAAGTGTAATTAAGAAAAACAGATTTGAACAGCAATTACAATTAAAGACTATAAAATATTTTGGTTCTAGAACATATTTAAATATTTACATATTTATTTATTTATTTATTTATTGCCTTAATTCATGAAAAGACAATTGTTTGTCTTTAGGAAAGAAACCTATGCTATTATCCATACGTGCATGTCTACATTTCTCATTTAATTATGAAGATGAGGAAAGATGCTAGAAGGCTTGATTTCAGTATTATTTATGTGAAAACAATTCACACTGTGAATGGAATTTGAATTTCACTTCTCTGCTAAATTCAATTGATAGCAGACCTCTAACCCCACAAACCTTTCATTTTTATATCACATACCTTTTGACCCTTAAACAAAGCTTAATATAAATAATGGAATTTTATGCATGATTTTAAATATTTTGCTTCTCAAAACTACTAAAACAATCATATAATCACTGAGAGTTTTGCCACCTCTGGGTTTTTAATTTTATGAAAAATAATAAGCTATCTGAAACTTCTAATGCCAATTAGTTAGAATCAATGTAGACTAATGCAACTGCTTAAACCTCAATCTAATTTTAAGAAACAACATATTATATGCACAGTCAATTTTAAAGCATGACATTTTAAGTCCTTTTGTATAGATTTTTCCAAGTTAAGTTATGTGAAACAATCCTTATTTCTTTTAAAACAATGTGAACACAAAAGATCCAGACCTCAAATACTTGCCTGCAGATGCAGGTCACAAAAGGAAAGAGGAAATTGCTGCTTAATTTCCTTCTTTTGAAGAAAAGACCTTTCACCTACATAGCTGTTACTTATACCATTCAAAAGAGTGCAAACAGAGAATGAAAGGGCAAAGGAGGGCTTCTCCTGCTTGGCTGTGAGCAGGAAGTTCAAGGTTGTACTATGTTAGCATTAGGGCCTAGTAAAACAGCAAAGTACTGACATGGAGAGGCTACAGCAATTTTAAATACTAGACAAAATTGACTAGGCAGAAGCACAACTGAGTAAATTACTGCACAAATAGAACAAAACAAAACAAAAACATAGAATAAGATGATTTAACTTAATCTTAGGGGAAAAAATGAAATGAAATAGGGACAGGGCAGAGCTTCAATAATGATTGATAAAGATTAATTCATAATGTACCAATTTAAGTTTTCAAAAATTATTAAAAAAAAAATCAGCGGCCAAAAAACACAATGAACTTAATCATTCAGAGAAATTTAGCTTCCATTGGAAGTCCAAAGGATTTAATCTTACCCAAAGGATAGGAAAATTAAAATTCAAAGTTTAACACCAGACACAGAAAATACGTTGTTATTATACATTCCATTATTTTAAAGTAAAATTAGAACTGTCTTGGCATCTCACTCGTTAGATCATGAGATACCCAGTAATAACTTTAGGCAATGGTATTATCTAAAACTTCGGGAGTCAGGCAGTTGAGCCTCATGGGCCTGTCTGTTCATCCAGATGAGCAGTTCAAAGAAGAATACAGGCAGACTTCACCCCAAGCATGACAGCCTGTGAGATCAGGGTGCTGCCTCTCCTCCTTAACCTTAGAGCTAGGAGCTATTGGATGCTGCCTCTCAATCATTTTCCCCACTCTGCCTCTCACTGCTAAACCATGGTTTCATTTACTAATATTAGCTAGTACTTCAACTGAGAGCACTCTAAGGGCAAATCTTGGCCTGGGATTCCCCTTACTTCGCTCCCATGAACAGAACACTTAGTACTTTTCCTTTCTGTACCACAGCTATCTGTTTCCATGGATCACCCTTTACACTTCTTTATCTAATGAAGGGAGGCAATAAGGAATAGAACACTCTGTCCAAATACTCACTGGCTCCATTTCTCATGCACAAGTATGCCTCTGGGCATCTTCTGATAAGTCAAAAATAAGAAACAAAAAAACAGTCTCTGGTGAATATTTTCATTTATTATCAGGACAGAGCCTAACAAGAACAACACATAAGAAAGAATAACCAACTACTTTATCATTAACAGCTAAATATTTAAAAGTAGAATCACATGGCAAATCATGGTACTGTCTGTCTCCTTTAAGAATATTGCAGAAATTGTAGTTGTTTCTGGAGATAAGTTGTAGGCACATAACCTGTGAATATTTAGTAATTATATATTTTTTTAAAACTGATGGTAAAAAAAATCACTATCTCCCATAATTTTTTTGAAAATAAGTTAAAAATCAGTGGATAATCAAAGAGAGATTCAAAATATTCCTAGACCTCCTAATAAAAGAATATTTAATGAGGTACAAAGTATTATGCCTATCATTTATCAATTTATGAGTCATTAAAAACCCCATAAGCAGCTGTGGTTCACAAAAAGTGCATTTCCATAAATGAAAAGATAGGTAGTAATTTCAGTGAATAAATGAATAAATGTCATCATCTAACTAAATGTGGCAGACTATATAATCGAATGCTAGAATTTGAAAGCATTTCTAAAATCCAGTAGTAACGATAAAACACTCTTCAAATCCACCTTGTACAGACTTGTGAAAATATACCTTGGAACCCTGTTCTCAAGCATGTTTTCTATGGAATATCAAATCCATGGGTGTTAACAGTAGTACTATGAAAATAAGACCCTTAGTTTAGAAAGACTGGGAAGAATTAAACAAAGTTAAAGATTTATTTGTAAGACCTACAAGAAAATTGAGTATGTCAGGATTCACCATTAGTGAGTCAGCATGCCTGGTTTAGTTTTTGACACTAAACCAAAGACTTTGACATAAACCAAAGACTTCTATTTTCAGATATATCTTGAAACACTAAAGTCCTATTGAACATCCTTATAGAAATATTGCAGAAAAACCTTCTGGTTTTGTCCAATGTCTATGGGACAAATAGTCAGAATAGCAAAGAAACTATTATACATTCCTTAAATTATAAGTATATAATTTCTTAATAGTAACCTGAAGTATATTATAAGCTGGTAACATGTTCAACAGCTAGAAATACTATGATTATTATCCAGTAAGTTATATTTCAAAGTAAGGCATCCCTCCTTACTGTTATAAATTCTTTCTGTCTACGTAAATTTTGCTAAGCTTTCATGACCCAGGGCATAAGTGTTACATATTCTATGCACACATCTCCTCTTAACTGGATTAGAACATCTGTAATTCTCACTTTCTCTTGAACTGTTCAATACAGTAGCCTCTAGGCCACACATACTCGACACTTGAAATGTGTCTAGTTTAAATTAAAATATTCTCATAAGTGCAAAAACAGGCCAATTTCAAAGAGTTAGTACAAAACATTTAAATAACTCAATACTTTTATACTGATTATAGCATGTTCAAGTTATGATGTTTTAGATATATTGGGTTAAATAAATTAATAAAATTAATTATACTTGTTTATTTTAACTTTTTTAAATGTGGCTATTATAAAATCATACATGCAGCTCACATAATATTCCTATGGAACAACTTTAGCTTATAACTCATACTCCTTGATTATATAATATCTTGTGCTAATTATATAATACCTTGGGATACTTTATCTCTGCATAGTGTTCTTTTAGGGCAAGTATCTATAATCTACCTATAACATAGAAAAGTTTCCAAAATATTAATATAACTAAATATACTTTGATTTATTATATCAAAAAGAAATTGAATTACTTATTGGTAAGCTGACTATGAAATTAGATTTTATAAATTTACCTAAGGTATAGGAAGGGGATGGCACAGCAAAACCTGTTTCTCCAACTTTACCTGCATATGTACCAAGTACTTTAAGAATGACTTATTGAGAAAACTTAAGGAATTTTTGTCTAATACTTTTCCACATTTATAGACAAGGCTTAGAAGGAGTTGTGGACTCTATTTTGAAACCATCTGGGAGTATTCCATTTGAAAATCTGTATGTTATATTTTACCATAAATGTAAAATAAAACATAGCTTCTGATTTTCCTCGCAGATTGAAGTTTTTGAGGACAGGAAGTATTTCCTGTTCATCTCTGCATTTATGGAAATCACCATAACACAAGACACAAAGTAGAAGCTACATGAACCCTGGAATAATAACCTCTACAAAACAAAAGTTGACTGTTTTTAAGGATTCAGAGGTAGATTAGTAAGCAATCTATTATATATGTTTTTTATATATGTAAAATAACCTAGTAAGTAATCTTTATGAGGTCTCTTAGTAATATAATACTATGCTTTAAAAAATCTTGCCAAGTCAAATTAATTTTTATTAGTACACTTATCTATATTTTAGGCTACTGATGAGCTGTAATCATATCTGTTTCCTACCAAATTACCATTACTTTTTAGCAATAAATGTTGAAAGCTCCTGAATGGCCTCTGTTCATCAGTAAAGTGGGCTTTTCTTCTTTTTGTATGATTTTTCTAGAGACTGAAAGAATCCTCTAATTTAAAAAGCTCTCTAATAACTACCAAGGTATTTGTATACCCAGTTTTTATTCTGGATTAAAATATTTTGAAATATCTTTGAAAATAGTGATCTGCTATCTGGAAAAAATAGTATATTAAACCATTATTAATTGTATAATAATCTTTAGTAGAAATTAGGAAGCAGTCTCAGAAATTAAATATGGGACAGGAAGATTCTGTTTACTTTGAGAAAATGGTGTGGGACAGACCCAAGACAGACACGGTGGGAAGTGGGTTCCACAATATGCCATCACAGCTTCAGTGTATAGGAAACTGGGTGCTAAGTAAGGCTACCAGCAGTCATTGAAAATGTGTGTATGTGTGTGTGTGTGCATGTGTGTGTGTTCGTGCGCGCGTGCTTACAGGTCATCTTGAGGGCAAGGATGCAGACAGCACTAATAATATCATGCAGAAATACTGCAAGAGAGTGAGAAACCATGAAATTGAACCCTAATTCTTCCACTTACTCGTTGTGCAATATTGGGCAAATTTCTTAAGTGACACTAGGATCACTTTTTGGTAAAAGTAGACACCAACTATTATGACCATTAAAAATATTACACTACACGTGTAAGAAAATAGGCATATCAAGATTTTCAACACATGATAACTATTATGTTTATCAAAGTGTGGGGGAAAAAACAAAGCTCACTAATTATCTAAGTACCAGGACTTGATGATTTTATGGTTCTGAAGAAGAATTATACCAAATGAATTCACCACTGATTACCTAAAGTCTCCCTCTATACATCTATTTCTCTTCAATCAGTTTTACTTTCTTTGAGAAGAGAGGCAAAGAAGAGGAATGGGAGAGTTAAATGTAAACAGTTGGTTTTGAGTAATTTTTTTTTTTTGAGATAGAACCTCATTCATTGCCCAGGCTAGAGTACCATGGTGTCAGCCTAGCCTAGCTGACAGCAACCTCAAACTCCAAGGCTCAGGTGATCCCCCTACCTCAGCCTCCTGAGCAATCAGGACTACAGGTGCCCACCAGGACACCTAGTTAGTTTTGTTTTCTATTTTTAGACTGAGTCTTACTCTTGTACTCCTAAGCTCAAGTGATTCTCCTGCCTCAGCCTCCCAGAGTGCTAGGATTACAGGTGTGAGCCTGTAATTACAGGTGTGGCCAGTTGTGTACATTTTTAATTATAAAAATAATTTGTTTTGGTGCATTGTTAAAAGCGCTTCATTTCAACAAAATTATCACAATGGCAGCAATTATAGAGTGATTTTTATTATATATTAGATAATATTTGGGGGGGAAACAAAGAGTGTAATTAAATAATTAAATAAAATTTTCAGAATGTATTTCCATTAGTTTTAGGTGTTCTTTAAGGTTTTTTAAACCTAAGTTTAGGTTTCTCTTTTGGAGAAAAATGTTTGAAGCCCAACATAGCCTATAAATCAATTCTGCTATTCTACAATGCTAAAATATTAATGAGTTTGGCCTGTGACATTTTAATTTAATTGTGTATTATAATGCCTTTTTTAAAAGTATGTAAGTATAGAAATCTCAGAAGAAGAAAAAATAAAAGATCAAAATTACAAATCTATTTCAAAATCAATATGGGTAAATCTGTTAGAGTTCAGCTGGATATAGCAATAGATTTCATGACAATCTCTGAATCACTGTATATAGACATTTGAAAAACTTACAGCGGACAGGTGAAGAGATTAGTAAAAAAGACTGACAATCTGTTATTTCATAAGTGACAGATAAATCTGTTGAAATGGTTTAAATTCACAGCCAGCTTAGCCCAATGTATAGTCACAAGGAGTGAAAGATTTGAATAACCTAAAAGGATTTAAAACACTTACACTGGCAAAGATATCCTGTCCCTGGAAAGCCTTGCAGACGGATTTCTGAAAAGAATTTATATTGATTCTTCATGACTTTTTCAAAGAATTAGTTCTTTTTGGATTGATGAGTTTGCACATTACCATGAAAAGGTCTCTTAGAGAATTGATTTGAAATAGTTCTTTTGAAATTTAAAGGTCAATAAGTATCCTTTTTAGTGCTGGCTATAAATGGTGAATTGAAGTTTTCTGCAAAAGCTGACTTCTTCCAGAGCTGAAATCACCAAGATGAAGTTCATCTGAAATTTCACGTTCAACCCTGTATAAGGCTTCAATGTACAAAAGCTAGGATCAAGAAACATTTCATCGTGATACAGAAAGGTTTTTAAAAATGTATTCCTATTTAAAAAATGTATTTCGATTTCATTCCTACATAGCACTAAATCTCTATGTTCTTGTGATATAATAAAAATATGGGGTATACCAAGATCACCCATAGATAAAGTCACCATAAATAGGAACAATGGGAAATTATAGCTAAATGTACCTTAATTTACAAAATATTCATGTCAAAATTTTACAAAGAGGTGGCCAACACATAGAGAATATTTTATAAACATTCTGTAATATTTTTGTAATGAATATATGGTAAATAAACTACACTTATCTACAATTTCTCATTTTACCTAAGTTTGGCAAATATACGTAGGCCACCCTTGGGACATCCTATACACAGAGGGTGTCAAAAAAGGTATACACATTTTAAGAAAGCAAAAAACTGCATTAACATTGTAATAATATATACTGACAACAAAAGACAAATCACGGAGCACCTCTTGTAACCGCAGAAGTCAAATGTGACTTGAATAATACAAATTTAATACAATTTTTTTCCTTTCTTTTTATTTATTTATTTATTTATTTATTTTTAGACAGAGCCTCAAGCTGTCTCCCTGGGTAGAGTGCTGTGGCATCACAGCTCACAGCAACCTCCAACTCCTAGGGCTCAAGCGAGTCTCCTGCCTCCATCTCCCAAGTAGCTGGGACCACAGGTGCCCGCCACAATGCCTGACTATTTTTTGGTTGCAACCATCATTGCTGTTTGGTGGGTCGGGCTGGATTCGAACCCGCCACCTTAGGTGTATGTGGCTGGCGCCTTAGCCACCTGAGCCAGAGGCGTCGAGCCTTTTTTTTTCTTTCTTAAAACCTGTGTACATGTTTCAGCACCCTCAGTATTTGTCTCTGCCCCTGGTTCCTGGCTCCTCCTAAAACACTTTGAATCTCCAGTTATAAATGTCTTTTGTATGCTTCACTCTTGTACACAAACTCTTCCTTAAAAATAGTTATCATGGCTCAAGCAGCTAAGGCGCCAGCCACGTACACCCAAGGTGGCGGGTTCGAATCCAGCCTGGGCCCACCAAACAACAATGACGGCTGCAACCAAAAAATAGCCAGGCGTTGTGGCGAGCGCCTGTGGTCCCAGCTACTTGGGAGGCTGAGGCAGGAGACTCGCTTGAGCCCAGGAGTGGGAGGTTGCTGTGAGCTGAGATGCCACAACACTCTACCCAGGGGGACAGCTTGAGGCTCCTGTCTTAAAAAAAAAAAAAAAAAATTAGTTATCATTTCTCGCTTAAGTTCTACATATAAATGTTCATATCAGTAACATTTTTCTCTTTTACTAGGAAAGCAAAAACTATGTCTAAATTCACACACCCACCCACCCACCCCCGCCCCAGCACTGACCAGAACTAGATCACACTCCCCCACTCCTAGCTGGGAAGGAGGCTGGGAAAGTGGAGGCAGGATTGTCACAATTTTGTGCCTGCCTGGTGAACATGGCGGCCATGAGCAATAACTGGGTTCTGTCAGCACAGCAGAAGAGAGGGAAGACATGAGGCATCCATCATAGGGTTTGCCTCAAACCAGACCTCTACAAAATTACTTTGAATACTTGCATATGAACATAACTTAAAAAGCAGTCTCCATATTGCTGGATATTCTGACTGTTTCCAACAATTTGATATTATCCACATGTTGAAATAAACATCCTGTTAGCTCACATGCTCATTTCCTCAGGATAAAATGCCAACTATGTAATTTCTAGGCAGAGATAATTATATCTTTTTTGACATAATTATTTTTAATAAACTTAATTTTTTAGAGCAGTTTTACATATATTGCAATATTCAGCAGCAATTACAGAGATTTCCCATATATCTCCAGCCTGCAAGGGCACACAGCCCACCGTGACACACTGTCAGAACCCAGGGTCCACAATTTACATTCTGTGGGTTTGGAGAAATTTATGACACGTATACACCATTATAGTATCTAACAGAGTAATTTCACCACCCTAAAAATCCTCTGAAGTTTGACTTATTCATCCCTTCATCTCCCCCAATTCCTGGAAACCACTGATCTTTTTACTGTCTCCAGAGTTTTACATTTTTCTAGACTGTCAGATAGTTGAAGTCACATACACACTGTATGTAGCCCTTCCTCTTTGACATAATAATATGCATTTACATTTTCTCCTCATCTGTTCATGGCTTAATCATTATTTATTTGTTTTTTTTTTTTTTGCAGTTTTTGACCGGGGCTTGGTCTGAACCCACCACCTCCGGTATATGGGGCCAGCGCCCCACCCCTTTGAGCCACAGGCACCACCCAATCATTATTTTTTTGACACTGAATGATATTCCATCATCTGTATGTACAACACATAATTTATCCATTCGCCTCCTCTAGGACATCTTGGTTGCTTCTAAGTTTTCACAATTATGAAAAAGGTACTATAAACATCTGTGTGCAGGCTTTTGTGTGAACATAAGTTTTTTATTCCTTCGGATAAATTAATTTTTAGATCTTCTCTTTTATTAAAATATGACAGATATGCTGCTGAGATAAGTTAAAGAATAAGTACTGAAAGCTGGCTAAACACTTCTTGATTTGGGACAGTTCACTGATTAAGGTGGTAACATAAACAGTGTAAGCCTTCATTTCAACATTCATGTACTTTTACATCAGAATATTTCCTGTGAAACTCACAGAACTCAGTACACTTTTAAAACAACTCTTTTTGAGTTTTCTTCAGAAGAGGAACCGAGTTACACCCACTATACTAAGACTATACTAATTACTTCCTCTTATGGTAAGTGTGTTTTTCTAGTTTATTCTTAGTTTAACTAGCCAGCTCAGAGCTTCCATGCTTTTTTGTTTTTTTCAATTTTTGAAAAGCAAAGTGTGCTTTAATTTAAACAATCTATTAACTTTGGCTTTCCAGATATCCATAGGGATTGACAGGTGGTAAATTACTTGCATCAATTAAGATTACAAAAACGAGATCAGATTTTCTATAGTTTGAAAAGTTTCATATTTGCATGGCCAAATTTGTGTACACACAGTACAGCTATTTAACAAAATTCAGACTTTAAGGAGTCATATGTTTTAAAGCTGGAGAAAATAAACACTGTGAAGTCCAAGTCCCTTGTCATTAGAATATAGTAAACAAAGTGGAGTGTACCTCACTTATATTGACATAGACAATTCCGGATGGTGCAGTTCAGAGAACACTAATAACAAGAGCTGCCGGTTATTCAGCATGCTTTATACGCTGGACACTGGAACAAACGCCCATCAACCATAATGTTATTTAATCTTCATAACAGTAGTATGGCAGATAATAATATGTATACTTTACAGATAAAAAAGTTGAGTTTATGGTACTTAAGCTGCACAAAATTAAACTATTAATAAGTAAGTGGCCTAATCTAGGCTATTGTTCCAAACTATTACCTTCTAGCCATGATATCAAATCCTAGACTAAAAATCGACTCTTGTCTGAGGCATCTTATTTAGACTATCTGGGCCTACAAAGACAACCCACTTAATACATTAACATACTGGAAAGAACTTAATAAAATCTAACTGAATTAACGACTAATGATTACTAAGCCTAAAAAGTGATACAGTACAATTACTTAAAATGTCCATCATGTTCATCTCATATGTTAAATATACCATGAAATCAAAGCCCTAATTTCAAAATTTCTAGTGCATAATTTTACCTTTAGCTTTCTTGTTCTAAATACTAGATTCGCAGAATTTACTGAATATATCTATGGAAATTTTCTCCATACATTTTTTTCTGTTTCTATCCTTTTTGTCAAGTGAGGTATGAGTTAAGAGTATACAAGTGTTGGCTGGGAATGGTGGCTCACGCCTATAATCCTGCACTCTGAGAAGGTGGGAGGGCAGGAAGACCACTTGAGCTCAGGCATTTAAGATCAGCCTGAGGAAGAGTGAGACCCTGTCTCTAATAAAAAAAAAAAAAAAATAGAAAAATTAGCTGGATGCATGGTGGGTGTCTGTAGTCCCAGCTACTCAGGAGAGTGAGGCAGGAAGATCACTTTGAGGCAGGAGGATCCCTTGAACCCTGGAGTCTGAGGTTGCTGTGTCCAGGGGGACACCTGGAGTCTGAGGTTGCTGTGAGCAGGAGGATCCCTTGAACCCTGGAGTCTAAGGTTGCTGTGAGCTAGCAGTCTGGCCTGGGGCAGCAAAGTGAGAGTCTGTCTCAAAAAAAGAGAAAGGTATATACAAATATCTTATTGCAGGTAGAAATGTTCTAAGCTTTTTAATGACCTATATTTTAAACCAACTGGAATATTAGTGATAGTACAAAAATAATGTTAAATGGCTTTCTCATAATGAATCCAAGGTAGTATAGGTACACATGAGATAAAAGAATTAAGTAGTTAGGACTCAGGTATCCTCAAACTACGGCCCACAGGCCACATGCAGCCTGCCCAGGACATTTATCCAGCCCAACAGGTGTTTTTACTGCCGCTGCCTGTCCTGCTTAGCAGCCGACTTGTCCCAGGGCCCGCAGTCTGGCCCTCCAGCGGTCTGAGGGACAGTGAACTGGCCCCTGTTTAAAAAGTTTGAGGACCCCTGATTAGGTGATCAAATGAAGGAATAACTTTTAAGAATATGTATCACAACTTCACAATTTCCCAAATGACTTCATCTGTATTTATTATTGTAACCCACAAAATAACTCCATGGACAGAATACCATTACTGTCAACTAGATTCACATTAGCTCCTCAATTCCAAATTCAATATCCTCACCCACTATACTAGAAAATGCTCCTCTGGGGAGTGCATTGCAGAAAGTATGAACATAGATTTCTTATCCTCTTAGCAACTCCGTGTATTTACTAAACATCAACTATGTGCTAAGGATCTGCTACGCACCTGAGTTTTGTAAACAAGAAGAGATCTGATCTTGCCTTCCAGGTGTCTATAGGAAACCGGCGCTCTTGTATGACCGCGAGAATCAATCTAATTGTTCAAAATCATGCACTCATGGTTACTATACACGTAGTTTAAAAATATCAGATTTCCTTTTTTCAAAAAATAAACTAGTCATGGATATAGCGAAAGGAATGATATATTTCTGCTCTCAGTACACAGGAACTGCTCCTGAGATTCTCGCTGGGGTGTCACTTGCATGCTGAGGTGATAATAGACATCCTAATAAAATTTATTTTAAGATTCAGTTATATGTGGTGCACAAGCTGTTCTCTGGAAAGCAAAACTGGTTTTGCTCCTGTTTTTATTTTATAGATGTAGTATGCCTACACACTGGCCTGACACAAGGGAAAATAGTGGTGGCCTACGCTATTCAATTGTCCCAACTGCCTTCTATTTAAACTTCATCCTCTAGAACCAAAACACTTTTTAAAAAACATTTTTGCTCACTTCATTCCTAGCACATCGCCTCCCAGGCAGAGGAAGAATTTTACTTTCACATATTGTGTTTCATCCATATCATCCTAGCAATTATAAATAATCTTCATTATTTATGGGCCAGAAACTGTGTACTCGGTTCTTTGCATATTTTTCTTCACAATCATCTTAATAGATAATTATCCCCACTTTTCTTGTAAGAAAATCGTTTCAGTGAAGCTAGGCATCTTTCACAACTACTGTGTAGCAAAGGTTGGATTCCAATCTAGGACTTTAGGGCTCTGAAGCTGAAATCCACAACCAGGGTTGCCATGCTGCTTCTCAAAATAAAAATAAAATAAATGTTCACCGAGTAAATTAAAGAGATGCATTTTTAATTTTTATCTCACCTTGTCTCTGTTCTATCATTTCTATGCCTTTATAATTAATGTCTCAAAGTCATTGTTGTTGGTTTTGGTAAGTTCAGGGTAAGGGGACAGTACCTTTTCCATAAGCCAGCTCTACGGAATGTCTGCCAAGTACAGCAGAAAATACTAACATTCTAGCAGTCATAGTTTAACATTTTCTTGCACACTGTTGGGTATTGTATTAATACTTCATTGTTCTCATTTGTCTGGATTCTCCATAGAAACTATAGAACTATTAGAGACACTGAGAATTACTATGATGAACTCTTCCTGCTTCACGCTGCTACTTGCTTTAAAAAAGACAAAATTTCTTCCCCTAAGGGAAGGAGACAGTTGGGGGGAAATACTGTCTGTCCTTCTCCCTATTTCTTTACAGCTCCTTCCACTAATAAGATTATGTTTGATTATCCAGAACCTAGGATATTGCAGGGACCCCGTTTCATAAGTGAGTAGTCACTGTGAGTTAAAGGTGAGTTTCCAGGCAGGGTCTCCTGTTCTCTCACTGTATCTGACTGTACCTTACAGCTTTTCTCCTCAGCCTCTTCACTTCCTGGCACCTTAGACTTCACCACTCCATTTGTTCATGGATTAAATGATCTTGGCCATAAAAATGGGCAGGCAATCCGAGCCAGCTTAGTATTAGGCACTGGGTCAAAAAAACTCTCTCTCTAATTGTCTATCTTATCCTTCCTATAAACTGGTCAGGGGGCTTCACACCAGATTTTATGCCCCCCACACTCAGATCGTCACAACACAGCTATGAACCAGAGACACAGAGACAAAGAAGATTCATGAATTCTTCTGCTCTAAGCAGCCTCTGGCAATCTCTTTTCTAGAGAGTTTTGCCTTGAGAGATTTCATCCAACCCTGTCCTGCTGTTCCTGTAACACCTACAACAACTTTGTGAACATAAATAATCTCTCAGTCAAGTTAGTCCAAATGGAAACCAGAAAATAAGAAGTATGGCACAATTCGTTGAATATTTTCATATGTAATGCTCAATTCTCACTGGAGTCTTTTGAATTTTTTTGAAGGCAGAGCCTAAACATGGTGCTTGCCTTCAATTTGTATTAACTATATCAACATTAAGTTTTTATTTCTGGTAATATTTTCATGTCACATAAGCAGGGTTTCAAATTTTCTATTTTCAATTGCTGCTGATGATAATCTTTTTGTTCCAAGTACTAGGAAGAAATCATTGGCTCCAATTAAAAGCTGCACCTTGCATCTTGCCCAAAGAAACGTTCCTTCCTAATCACATAAGAGAGCTGACCAGGGATGACAGAGTAACCAGATGGCAACACATGCAGGCCAGACTGGGTTTGGGATAAGGGAGGTGCTATCATCAGTGTCCGGGACCAAGTGGCCAAGAACTGCCTGTGCTCTAAGATTTGTAAATTTATGTTCATTATCAAGGTGATATACAACACATATGCACAAGTCTATGAATGGTCCTTGTGGTATTAAAATATGAAGAGTTATACTGGAGACTTGAAGAACCAAATGATTTGTCCTTTCATGTGTAAATTAAAAAGTGACGAAGATTTGTAAGCAATTATCTGCATTCAAATGAAATCTCTATTCTGACCATGACCACCTCCTTGTGGATAATTTCGTTATCAGGAAATAGCTACTCTGGTAGGTCTCAAAACAATAACGTACATTGCTTTGGACTTTCCCTACAATAACTGTCGCAGGACTCGCCATAACAGAGGAGATCGCTTTTCATCCTAAATGCAAATATGGTTGAGAATGTTCACAGTTATTGAAAGGGAGGAGTTCCTTTTCCAGCTGGTGTCTGACCCAGAGCTGATGGTTTCATTGATTATACTAAGTCACATGGCACTTCTGCACTATAGCTTCTTGACCAACTGCAGTTATTAAGCTTGAGAGCCAAATTACATGCATAAATGTTTAATCCTTTGCAGCCTCAAGCCTCCCTCAGGAAGACTAAGCCAGAAATCTTTCACTGTTCCATAAGCAGTAACAAAATACAAGTAGATGTTGCTTCCATCCCACCTCCTCCCCGTCTACTAATATCGGTAAATATCACAGGTCACCAAACTAAACTAGGTACTTTACATTTCTTTCTCCCGGTAAACAACAAAACTCATACTATATTGCAAATGTGGCCTTCACCCCCTGACAACAATATTTAAAATGGAACCTACACAAATTGTGTTCTGTTAGGAAAATACCAGGGATAAAATTATAAGAGCATTCAATGAGGAAATTAAACCTTCAAGGAATGCATATGTTGGCCATCTGGCTGCAAAAGTAGATAAGTATGTATTTTTGTGTATAAAGCAAATATACAGAAAGAGGGAAAGAAAATAAATTCTGCACAGGACAAAGAAGGAATGTTAAAAATATTAAACATAATGTTACATGGGTATGTACAATTACATATATACACACGTACAGACCCACATCTGTCTACGCACACCAAACCCACCTGCACACACTGTCATGCTCATGCACTTCATAAGCAAACGGTCTCAAACTTGCAATTACAGACTGCTTGGGGCACTGAGAGGTCATCTAAAGAGATCCTTTCTTTTAGGCAGTTTAATGCTTAAACTATCCAAAGACCTGGCTCTCTATTCTATATTTAGAGCTCTCTAGGGATAGAGATTCATTACTGACTACATGGCATTGTACTTGTAATAGACTCACAGGTGCCTTTCTTGACAAAACCGTATTTCACAGATCCTTGGTCTGACAGCCTTCTGGGGGGTTCCTTCTAAATACACACCTCTTTCCTTATTGTCACCACAGAGCAGGGAAGGCCTTAGTTTCACATGAAAATGCAGTCAAAGAGTTCAAAAGGTACAGATGTGTATGTAAAAATGATGTTAATTTTTGCAACAGTGCTGTCAGGCAGACGCCTGCCATTTCCTTTTCAAAGCCCTTGGGCTAGCCCTAGGCAAAACCGTGAGGAAGGTTCCACCTGTTTTTACATCCACATCCCCTCAAAACCTCTGTATTTATGGGTGGCAAGTGTCTCTCGCCATTAGTTATCAACACTTCACCAGGGTCATCAGGCTTATTTACTCCCATAGTTCTCCTACGCTATTTCTTACTCACTTGGGTCACTCTTCTTGGAAGATTATTAATCTTATTAATCTGAAAATTACTAATCCAGGCTAAGATATTAAGAAGAACTAATGGATTAACGTTTCACAGAACCATAGTTCTTTTTATTTTTAATTTTACTAAGTGCCATGCACACTAAGAACTCCATGAAAATACTAGGTCTTAATATTTTCAATTTTTGCCATTTATTTTGTAATCTTCTAAATATATACATAAAAGTGGCCTTACAAAATCTAACCTTACTTTTGAAGTCTTGGAAACATCTATACACAAGACTTATGATAATAGAAATTAAATTCAAATCCTGTTCACTCCACAAAGAACACTGAAAAATGCATTCTGATTGTCAAACAATGAAGCCATGTCAGTTACTGTATTTTAAAAAAGTCTCTAACTCCAGTATGCCAGTGTTGAACTTAAAAAGAAAAGTAAAGGATAACCTGGAGGAATATACCATAGGGTCCGCATCTTGTAACCCACACAGGAGGGGGAGGCTGGTAGTAAGGGAAGGGCAATGGGGGGAGGGGGATAAAAATAAATGGAATTTGCAAATAATTATTTAAATAAATGTTCCTTTTTGCCAAGAAACACTACCACTTAACTGCTTCAGAAGAGTAAACCAATCTAAAAGGAAGCAATAGATTTACGCAGCAGAAAATTGGGGGGCTTTCAGCCCTGCCTTTCAGTCTTGAGTGCAGAAAGAGCTGAATTTTAGCCAATTTTCTGACTGATTTTTTTGTTGTTGATGAGCTGGCTTTATATTCTGCAATTGTTTCCAATGTCTTCCAGAAAGAAAGAAAGACACTAACTCTTTCATTTGAAATTGTGTATCACATGATCAGTAATTACAGATACAAAACCTTTTCATCTTTAAAAAGATCACCAGTCCTCCCAGACACTATTATTCATCGTGGAATTTACTCATATTTATCACTCTCTTTTAAGGCAAATAGCCAAAGCATTATAAATAACATTTTTAAAAGTAGCAAATAAAGGTCATAAAGAGAATGTCATTCGGAGGGCAGGTTTCTCAGAAACGTCTTGAGCCAAGTTTGAGATATATTCTTCAACGTGGTCAAAGGAGAACACAAAGTAAAATTCTAACTGAAGCTTTCACAGAAGCCAATTAGAAAACGCCTGTGGCTCCAATGGTGCAGGGATATGTGTTTATTTGTGAATGTTTAGTTTACGGAGACGTGAGTTTGTGTGAGGGAGTGAAACGTGATAAGGGCAGTAGTCATCGTCTATTACATACACTGTCTGAAGGGTGGCCAATGAAAAACACAGTTACTGTATTTTATCAAATATAAAATGTCATCATTATTTTATGTATGCATCTCTAAGAATGAAAAAAAAATGCTTCCAATCTATGACAGTATTTTCTTATCACGCTAATTTTAAGAATGTATCCTTGTTCTCAGAGATGTTAAAATGTGAAAAAATATATAACATGGTCTTTCTCCTAAGTGATTTGTCAACAAGTTTGACAGGTTTTCAATTCCCATACTGAGTCGTTTCTTTAAATAAGGTTATGATTCTAAAAGCTCTTTTAAAATGCAAATATTTTACCCAGGAGGTGTAGCAGATTAAGCCATTAACAGTCATTAAGATGCATTAACCTATTAGCAGTCATTAAAACCGTAAGGAATATTAATTTATCAGATTATCAGAGAAAAGTGGAAAGGAGGAAAGGATGCAGAAAGAGAAACAAAGAAAGTGAGGTGCTTAATGTGAGGGTCTGAGCCCAGTTCATCTAGGTGGCCACACAAGAAAGGCTTCTGGTATGCTGTGAGGGGGGAAGTCGGGGAATGTTGCACAGCAAAGTAGTTGTTTAAAAAGCACAGAGGATGAGGAGCAAAAACAGCAAAAAATAGAAAATGAAAAAGAAAACTCTGCAGTTTCATGTATATTCTAACCTGAAGACAAGTAAGACATTATTAGGTTAAAGGAGATGCCATTAAAGAAACCACATTTCAAGAGTGTTCAAAATGGGGATTTCCTAATGATACTTATAGGTGTACGTTTCATTATACAATCCCATTGTGTTGTCCTTTTTTTTTGTTGTTGTTATTTTGTTTTTGAGACAGAGTCTCAAGCTGTCACCCTGGGTTGAATACCATGGTGTCACAGCTCACAGCAACCTCAAGCCCTTCAGCTTAAGCCAATTCTCTTGCCTCAGCCTCCCAAGTAGCTGGGACTACAGGTGCCCACCACACCTGGCTATTTGTTGTTGTTGTCCTCGTAATAGTTGTTGTTGCAGTTGTCATTGTTGTTTTAGCTGGCCCAGGCCGGGTTCAAACCTGCCAGCTTTGGTGCATGTGGCCGGCGCCCTACTCAGTGAGCTACAGGTGCCACCCATGTGTTGTTATATGATAAATGCATCAACTGTTTTCAAGAGTAGAAAGCACTGGACTCTTTCACAATTTCTAATTCATATTTGATAAACTGTGACTCCTTTTCTCTCCTTCAGGCTTCAGAAATGATTTGTATGAAATGAGTCACAATATTTGCTATTGATACCAAGAGTGGAGTTCAAAAGCTCATCCAGAGTCCCATGCACTGTGTCTGCGGTTCCACAGGCAGCTCTACCACTGAATTCCTGCAAGACCCGTAGAAACGACTTAACCTTACCCCACAGCAGTACACAACCTGGCACATATCCCTTGCTGAAAGCAGGAAGCATTTTTAATTTATGATAAAAGGCCATATAAAAATACAAAATGTGCAGTAGGACCTTGAACAAGTCCCTTAATCTTCCAGCTGCCTCAATTCTAAAGTAGGGATAATAACACCTCCCTAAAGACAGCAGATACTAGATCATTTCTTTGTGATGACAATCTAAGTCATTGGTCTATCCTGCACGTAGACCTGTGAGCTGTGGAATTCATTATTCCTTTAGAGTGGGCAATTTTGTCATTCAACGTGAAAATGCTTAATTGTGAGGAACCTAATATGGCACAACATGAAACGCAATTCAGTTTAGCTAACAGACTGCGCACCTGCCAAAGCGCCACCACGTTACGTGAGTTGGCTGGTCTCTCCTGAGGAACGCAGTAATCCTTTGTGAAAACAAAATTTCTTCCGTTAATAGTAAAGCTTCACTTCCTTGAAATAACTGTAGATAGCACAGATAAATATTTTAAATTTAATTACATATTCAATTGTCAAAAAGCATTTCATTTTAGACCTCTTCACTAGGAAGATCTATATGGAAGATTTACATACCACGTGCAGGTACGATCCCATTGATGACTGGGTACCTTCTTCACATCATCCATCCTAAGTTTTATTGAGTCCTTCAGAGCTCAACCAAAGCAGGACAAACAAGCAGGGAGAACAGACAACAGGGGCAGGTGTTTTCTGCAGCACCTTAGTACTTTGTAAATAGCACCCATTTTCTTTAGGTTTCAAATTTCCCGTCCTTGGAGATGCTTCTTTCCTAATCTCAAGACAAACTTACTCCTCTGCTCATCATAGACCCACACTACACATTCTACTTCTTTTCCACAGCATGTATCAAAACTGAAACTTAAAGATTACTTGTACAGGTGAGGTCCTGTTACAAATCTTAATTATTAAGAGTATAAAATTCTGACCGCAACAAAAAAGTGGGGTGATAATTATGTTAATCAGTTTGATGTAAGCATTCCACATTGCATATCAAAGCAGCACTCTATACCCCATAAATGTACACGGTTATGATTTAGTTAAAAAAAAAATTACTTGCGTAATCGCATTACTCATGCCTGCCTACCCCACACTCAGCTAGGGAATATATGATGAGGCTACATTCACTCTTATACCTTTCTGTAGCTATTACAGATTTTCACTCTGTTATAGCAAGTTTCCAGGAAAATAAAAATCAGTCATAATACACAGAAGATTCAGAAAACATTTGTTGAAATACATGTTGAAATCAAGGTTCTGGACAATTAAAAAGTAATTTCTCCTCACAAAAACTTGGAGATTCCTAACCCAAACATGTGTGGAGGTGTGAGGAGTCTGCTCACACTCCCTGGGGGTCGGTCCTTCCCTCAGCACTGCTGACTGCCAGACCCAACAGTGACTGACAGTGATGTAAACATCACCCTCCCAGGGGCAAAAGACTGAAGCTGATTATCCTCACTCCTACTCCACAGGTCAAGGGCATCTAAATTCTTCTCAAACCCCAGAGAATAAGGAAGTTTCCCCACAGAGACTGGAATTGCTACTTTCTTTTGGCTCAAAATATGTGGGAAGTCCAGAACTACAGCAATAACTACCATTTCGGCCTGGCATGTGAAGCCCGCGGTTCCTTGGGACATCTGAAGTTCCATCTCCTCTGCTCCCCTGCCGGCCCTCAGCACCTCCCCTGAGAAGGCCACACCACCCGGCTGAGCTGCCTCGTTCCAGCACCGCCCCTTCCTCATCCCAGGCACTTGGATGGCGCCAGGTACATCAAACTGTCAGCAGACGGCTGAGTGACAGCCTCACCTGATTCAGTTCTCCAGTTTTGACTTTGAGAAAACTTTCTCTATTATCCACTTAATAAAAAGCTGCAACACAGTCCTGCTAAGGCTTCGGTCTTCTGCACCATCTCCTCAGAATAGGATTTGTCAGAGGCTCTACTGACATTTTCTCTACCTCCCATGAGACACCTGGGTACAAGGAAGACTAACTCTCGAAAGAAAAATTTTAAGAAGTCCAGCTCAGAACTTGAGCTATTCCTACAGAACATTCTGGTAACAGCTGAAAACTGACTCCATGGCACAAATCTTTGGTCCGTTCCTGGCAGGGGGGTCCTGATATTCAACAATGTGCTCTAGAATCAGCCAGTATTGTCTTTTGCCTCAAATTAAAGCTTTGATGTCCCAATCCTTAGGCCCTCAGTGCTGGGTGTCTACCCTGTAACACAACAATCAACTACTGTAATAATCGCATAGGCACACAAACTTGTTATTTTATAGCCAAGGATAGATGTCTCACTGGTTTCAAAAAAAACATTCATATTCCACAGAATATGGAATCTCCTCCCTGCCCCGCTATTTCTAGACAGGAGCTGGCTATCTGAGGCCCGTGGCAGCCACTGGGGAGATGTGTCCATTCAGATGTGTCTGACGAGGCTTCTCACCACACTGCTTCCTTTTTTGCACAGGAAATTACAAACAACACATACCTACAATTTATAGGATTATTTATTGATTTGTTTCCACCCTTATCTGGCACATTATCATACTGATAAAATCTAAATGAAGCTTCTCAAATTAACACGCAATTACTCTCTCTGAAAAGAAATTTCACTCAAATGCTTGTGAAAACGTCATCAGTTATATCTTTTCAGTGACATGCAATTGTTCCCGGCACTGCTGCCCTGTGACAATATAAAAGAGAATTTAATTTACAGTGATTCCTAGTGTTGTCTTTATGACTGCCTTTGAGGGTTAAAAATCTAGTCAGGGAAAAAGAAGAAGTGGTACAGCTGGGTGAATACCTTTTCAGAGTTACTGTAACAGAAGTTCATTATTCATTCCAACAATAACACACATGTGACACAGATGTACACACGTGCATTTGGGAGGGGGGGTGTTTGTGTGCATGTATTGTGGGAAGAAGTCAGTTCTTAGTAGAGAAAGTGAGTAATACCGAAAGGTCTCCACCCACAGGTCAATTCACTATGAAATTATGACTCCTATCTCATCTTGCAACCTTCCCACCCTTTTCCTTTTCTAAAATGCAAACAAATCATCATAGACTTTGTACCTAAACTTTTATCAGGTTACACCTGTAGCCAGAGATTAGTTATTATCCCTACTAGATACTTAAGACAGGATAGGTGACCTGTAAGTGTGTGTGTGTGTGTGTGTGTGTGTGTATTTGAACATGGTGTCACAGGAGTTATACAAATAGGAGGAAATCTGACAAGGAAAACTAAGACAAATTTCATCTATTTTTTAATTTTACTTATAGAGAATTATAAATATTTAATTTAGCATCATTTTAAATGTCATTGTTTAAAGATTTCCTCAAGGTCTACCACCAATAATCTTTCAGAAGCTTTCCATTTTAGAATAATACACAGAAAAATCAGGCTGTATGCTTCTCCTTATACTATTGCAGTAATGGAGAATATTTAGGATATAAAATTTAGAAAAGAGGCAGCAGAAATAAATTATTTTTCTTTTAAATTACAAATGGATTTCCTTCCTTTCCAAAACAGTTCATTCAAAAACATATTCAATTAAATGTAACTTTTATTAAAATAAGCATCAGTTTAAAAAAAGAAAGGTAACAACGTTTCTCACCAAATCCTATTGAAAAAGGTGTTCTTCCATTCCTGTGTCAATGAAGAATGAAATTTTCTTTCAGGAAAGACGTATCATTAATTAGGTACATATTTCATCAAAGTATCCGGTGCATATCTACTTTTTCAAAAGTCAACCTTTCCTCTGAGGTTACATGGTTTCATCAAGTCTTCCTTTCCAAAATACAAATGAGTAACTTTTACTAAAAATTATCCAATGTTACACAGTTATCTGAAATTGCCTAAAGAAAAGAAGCTGTAATAATGAGTCAAATCTTTTCCTGGAAAATTAACCTCAGACACGCATTTTTACCAAAGATCTTAGCGTTATCCATCTGTAACTCTCTAATGCTCTAACAACTCAGCCCTAACCGTCTCCTTCACCTCTGGGTAAAGCAAACTGACTATAAAATCCTGAGAGACATCAGCAAAGAACAGCAGAAAGACCGGCCCTATTTCTTCTGAGCAAACAACAAGGAAAAACAATAATTGCTCTAATTGAACCAATTTTGCTTCCTAGAAAATTCCATTCATCATAATCATACCTAATCTGATTTCTATTCCTTTTAAGTCAAGTAAAATGAATCAAATCAAAGACAAATATATTCTAGTGTCTCAAAACCATAACCCTTACTTCCCACTACAGGAAGTCATAATTTAAAATAATTAGACAAAAGCAATTCAATTCTGCCCCAAAATTGAAGGAAAAATATAAAGGCAAAATTGTTTGACTCGGAGCACATAATTAGAGGCATCTTTAAAACTTTTCTAACCTGAATATAAATGGTTTTCCCCAAAATACCTGAGTATGAAAACATTATCCTCCTTCTCCTCTATGCACCCGGTGCCCACAACCTCTACGTGCACAAGCCACCCACCAGTTACTGTGACAAGACTCCTTAATCCCAAATTCTCTGACCCACTCTGTACCTTTCTTTTCTAAATCTCCCCGAGTTGTTCACCAAATGACTTCATTTAGGAATTTCTCCTTTCTTCTACTCTGAGAGGACCGGGTAAAGCAGAAAAACGTAGATAAAGGTAACCCAGTCAGCCGACTCACCAGCTCTCCCTGTCTGCTCTACCAGCCCAGAATCTTTCTTTGGTCACTAAATCTGGAAGCTATCACAGGGTCTACCAATTCATATCTTGATAAGGATCACAATTACTGGGAAATCTCATTTTTTTTAAATCAGAAAGTTCCTCTCTAAAGTTTCAAACAAGAAAAATAAAATTGAAGCGTTCACTGGAGCCTCGGAAAAGCGAATTAACCATCCCTCATCTCTTCCCCGGTCTCTCTCTGCTGCTCTTTCTCTTGCTTCTCAGATGTTCTGTTTGCCCCTTTCCTTTCATTGTTGTCTCTTGACATGGGTTGCATGGGAAGCAAATGCAAAGAAGGGAAATGAGTAAAGAGATACTGTGTCCGGTTTATTTCCATTAGCATCACGTCTCACAATCATCCATGTTGTAGCATTTATCAAAACTTCATCATTTCTGCACTCATTTTTGTGCACTATTCTCCCTTGATGCTTACCATGCACAGGGAAATTTTCTAAGTGTTACATACCAATTAGTATTAATACATGTGACCCTCACAACAACACAAAAGTAAAGATTATTGTTATTCTTGTTAAATAAAGAAAGAAATGGAGGCACAGATAAGATAAATAACTTATACAAGAATAGCCAGCTAGTAGACAGCAGAGTAACTATTCAAACCCATACATAGAGCCCAGCTCTAAACTTACAGTCTTAGCTACTATTCAAACCCATACATACAGCCCAGC